>NC_089490.1:78943381-79068575 GCF_036850765.1 Saccopteryx bilineata
GTCAGTCTTCAGTTCATGTACTGAGTTCATCTCTTTTTTTAAAAATTTCAATCTCCATGGTGAGATATTCATTTTGTTCAATAATTTGTTTTCTGAAATCATCAAGTCGCCTAATGGTGTCTTCTTGCAACTTGTTGAGTATTTTCAGAACTTCAATTTTGAGGCCCTATCCAGTTGGCTCATAAGTAGAGCATCAGCCTGGCATGTGAATGTCTTGGGTTTGATTCCTGGTAAGGGCACACAGGAGAAGTGACAATCTGCTTCTCCTCTCCCCTTCTCTTTTTCTCTCTCACACTCTCTCTCTCTCTTCCCCTCCCACAGCCAGGGCTCAAATGATTCAAGTGAGTTGGCCTCAGGCACTGAGAATGGCTTGGTGGCCTCCACCTCAGGTGCTTAAAAAAATGGGTGGACTGTTGAGCAATGGAGCAATGGCCCCAGATAAGCAGAGCATCTCTCCCACTGGGCTTTCTGCATGGATCCTGGTTAGGGTGCATGCAGGAGTCTGTCTCTCTGCCTCCCCTCCTCTCACTAAAAAAAAATTTTTTTAAAGAACTTTAATTTTGAATTCTCTACCACTTAACTCCAAGGTTTCCATATGATTGAGATTTTTTCTGGAGATTTTTCATTTTCTTTCTGAACTACACCTCTGTCTTGTATAGCCATAGTATTCAATTTCTTGTTCCTTGATGGCATTTGAGAGTGGTATTGTTAAGAACCCTAACAAAAATAAAACAAGACAAAACAAAAAAGAACCCTAACAAAAAAACAACTTTAGTCCACTAGTTGTGTGGATCTTTCAGACATGCCTGTAAGTCCAGCTGGGGTTCCTTCACTGTGTTGTAGTTGTTCAATTTGTTGAAATTTCAAGAGGAGAGATCAGGAATATCTCTCACACAGCATTACTCTTACATCATCCAGGTGAAATCTATAAACCCAGTCCTGACATGGCTTCTTCTGTGATTCTTGGTTAGTCCAGAATTGGTTTTTCAAGATGATTGTTCTTAAATCAAATTGTAATCCAATTTGGTCCTGGGAGGTGGCAGTTGGAATGTCCACCTACTCCACTGCCATCTGGTATCCTGGATCACATTCTTTAAGAGCAACCAACAGGGACTGGAACATCTGGGAAACTATGAAGCTTATATTTTTAAATTATCAACACTATTTAACATAATTTTGACAGGAAAGCAGACAACAAAATGCTCCTGTGAGGAATGGCAGCAAAAGATAATGATGATCATTATTTTTCTATATGCTGCAATTTGACAATAAATTTTACATAAACAATACTACCATATGTCTCGCCACTAGACTCACTTTTTGTCAGAAAGGCCAGCCATCTCAGCAAGTGTGATGTACATTTCAAGCATTTACACCATGCTCCATTTAATGCCATTGGTGGGAATTAATTTGTAATCTTGAAAATCAGTTTAGGAAACACTCACTTTTAAGCTAAGCCCAGCTGCCAAAATGTTGCTTCACACATAAAATGTACTCCCAGTGGCTGATATTCAGAAGCATCTCATAGCTGCCTACTGGTATATAAAATGTATACTTCAATTGCTATTCATTAAGAAGGAAAATCTATATTGCCTAAACAGAGTGAAAACAAAAAAAAAAGTGTACAAAAACACTTCTTTCAGAAGATATTCTTATACTGTATTATTAGAGTTCTCCAGCATTAGGCTGAATGTTCAAGATGTTCATTTTTACCATTAAATGATTCTTTTTTTCAGAAGATCACCTTTCTTGACAAAACATATTTAGACATCTAGTTGAGTTAGTTCCAAGGCTTCTAATTCTAAATGTTTATAGGTAGAAAAGAGAAGTGTTGGGAGCCTACTTCACCTTGCCTTTTCCTGAGACCTGAAAAAGACTGATCAACCATACACCAGAAAATCAGGGTGTAACCAGCGGGTTCATTTTTCTGCCATGAGACAATTTCTCAGGAAGGAAATCCTAAGAAAGGTAACAGGAAACTAAGGACTACAGCAGTCATCTGGAAAGAGCTTGAAGTATTTCAGGGAGCAGAATGTTTAATCAGCTCTTTTTCTGAATGGAGAAATAAAATCCTCAAATCTGCCAAGGAGAAAAAGATCCCAAGAAATATTCTATTACCATCTCCCAAAAATATATGGCACCCATATTTAACTGTAAAAGTATGATCATCTTTAGTCCTCTCCAAGTATGGCTTTAAATATATTGAGAGCTTTGCATTGAGTGATGGTGCTGGATTCTCTCTGGGCAAGTTTCCCAGACCATTCTCCTTGAATGTCATGTTGCCCAGGATGCTTCTTTATGAGAGCCTGACTTCTAACAGATACCATTCCTTAAAACTTGAGCTAAATAGGAGAATAGATACTTGATTTTAAAGCATTTTGTCAAGTTCCAGCTGAGTAGAAGAGACAACTCTCAGGGCTAACATAAAGTGACTTTGAAGATCCAACTTTATAAACCACTAGTTCATCAAGTGTGACAGCATAAGGAAGAAAGAAAAGTTCACTGACATTACTTCTTAATACCCATTGGCTTCCAGATAGCCAACACTTACATTAAAAAGGCTGAAGCTAACATCATTTTTTGTATCTGTATCAGTCTTTAAATCTACAAGACCTACAATCTCCTAGAATTCCTTTAACTAAACTCTTCAACAACATTGCCAATCCTCAGCATGCTGAGGACAAAGCAAGATGCAAATATAGTAAAAGAGCAGGGACCCTGATCTTCACAGAGTTTTAAGAGTTTTGAATTCACTGCTGCCACTTAAAATTTTGGAGATTCTCCATAAATATCCCAATTTCTGGCTTTTTTTTTTTTTTTTTGGAAGACCTCGCATCACTGAGCCCTCATTCTAGTCTGACAATAATTGATTGGCTCTGAGTAGCTGCTGCTTAATCCCTGGACCAAATAACTTCCAAAATCCTTCCAGGAACAAAATTCTGAGAATCTAAAGATGGCTGTAGCAAGTTTGTTGTTAAACTTCTTGTTCAAATAGCATTAACAAAACAGAACTCATAAGTGTGAAGCTAAGAACACTTTTCTGAAGTTAAAATAAAATTCAGAGTTGTGATTATTTAAAATGGCAGTTTGTTTCCTCTTCCACAGAGCAGGATTACCATGGCAACAACACATCATCAGTCGGGTAAAACTAACCTGTCTCATCACGATCTAATCCCAACTCACATTTCCTATCAGTGGGTGAACAATCCAATGCTTAGTGAATTCTGCTTCACAGTGATAGGAAGAACCAATGTGAAAGTATCATAAAGCAACCGCACTGTGAACATGTGGCCACCACAAGGCAGTTATCCCTGTGGTAACTATTCTTCTGCTTAAACCCCAAAAGGTCAGAAGGATCTGAGACCCCACTTTCACTGTCTGTATTCACACTGAAAATGAAGATCTAGCGAGCTCTTCTGCTTCATGGGGGGTTTCTGTCCTTCCTGAGCTCACTTTTGGACACCTGCATTACCATTTGACAGGTGTACCTCCCCAGTCCTGGGCAGCGACCTGCTGGCCCACAGTGCCAATGTGCTTGTTGAAGGAGATGTGGGGGAGAGGGGGTGGTGACCACAGTACTCCATCATGTCAAAGAGAGCTGAGGCACGAACTTCCTCCAAGTTCATCTGCTCCAAATACATGACCTTGAACTGTAGCCTCTGGAAGAACTCCTCCAGGATCTTAGAGGTCTTATAGTCAAGCTTCTGAACTTCACTCCTAAAGCTCCACACATACCATCTTTTGGAACAGAGAAAAGAGGTGGCTAGGAGTAAGGAGTGGGAGGTGGTGCTGACCAAGGTGGACCACTGGCCCCAGGGCCAGCCAGGCCTGCTGCTCCAAGGAGGAAGGGGCTTCCCAGTACAGGACGCCTACACCCACAGTGCCTGACACAGAGGCCAAAAAGTGCAGGGCCTGACTGGCCACAGTCCTGCCCAGCAGTAGCTCCTGCACCCCAGGCTGGCTAAGATGACATCACTGCTGGCCTGGGCCACGTCATAATGTACTGGAGCTATGTGTGTGCCCTGACCACTATGATGGTGTAGAGCATCACTTACCACTGCTGGCTGACTTTTGTTCTGCTGTTCTGTCCTCCCTCTGTGCAGCTGGCCATGCTCTGCTCACCCTTCGTCCTGCTCTATGGGCTGGTGTTACATGGCCTGCACTGCATGTGGGCCACGAGCCTGTGTGCCCAGCTGCCCCTACCCTGGGCTCCATCAGCCTGCACCACCTGGGTCTGGAGCACACCCACTCCCCACCTAAACCTCAGTGCCATGTTTCTGTACACTTTGACCTTCTGATTCCTGCCGTGCCAGTCTATCAGGGAGAAGCTGCTGAAGAGGGTGGAGGTCCCTGCAGCACTGACGGAGGTCACAAGGGCAGACACAGAACCCATACGAACACCGATGCTGCTCTGATGCCTGAAGGAGCCAGTTAGAGGTGTCCACACCAAGTGCTGAATTTGCACACATGCTGGCATGTTCCTGGTAGTCATCTCACTGGCAGCTTCAACATCTATAAAACTGTCATCATGTCCTTCTTTCTGCTTTGCCTCACCCTCATCTAGTTCTACGATAGCCTATGGTGGAAGACGCTCAAGGTGTTCTGGTGGCTGGCAATGGCTGACACCATGCTGGAGCTCATTGCCTCTATACCTCTATACCGTCCAGAGCCAGGACTTCCCCATGTACTCGCCCCAACTGATGCACATCACTGATGGCAGCTGGAGGACCAGGGCCTGGAGCAGTGCAGTATGTCTGAGCTCTTCTCCAGCACCCTCACCCCAGTTTCTCCCTGCTGGCCTACATCCTGCAGCTGCACTACTTCCACCAGCTCTTCATGCTGCCCCGACCTGGGGCACATGCCTTACCTATCCCGGCCCCCTGCCCAGGGCCACCCCCCACTGTGGGTTCACCAGCAGGAGATTTTCTTCCTAATAGTTGTGAGCATGACTGGGCAGCACATGAACTTAACAGTCATCCTGCATAGCTGCTGGCTGGCGGCCATTCTCATCCATGGCACTATGGGCCATCCCCCACTACTGGCCCATCTATTGCCTCTTCCTAGTATTCTTCCTGCTGTACCAGTACCTACTATGTCTGGGTATCCCCCCTGCCCTGTGCATGGACTACTCTTGGCACTGGAGCCAGACCATCCCCAGGAACTCCACTCTCTTCAAGTGGTTGTACCTACCTGACTTCTTCAGGGCCTCCAACTCCACCAGCCTCATCAGTGACTTCCACTGCTTTGAGCTATTCATTAGTGGCAGGTGTTCACTAAGCATAGTGAAGAGTGGCACTGTATGGCTGGCATCAACCCCAACCACCTGGAGCCTGAGGGCAGGGGTATGTAAACCCTGGGTCCAACCAACTTCATTCGCTGCAGGTCCTACCTTGATATGCTGAACGTGGATATCATTTGCTACCTTTTCTAAACTTTGCCTGTGGTGGTATTCATTAAGGGAACCACCCACATCAGCATCTTCATGCTGGGCTATCTGCTGCTTCTACCTGCTGGTCTTTGACACAACCCTTCTGCTGAAGGACAGTGCATCCACCTCATGCTGTGGGGCCGCTGCCTTCTCTACAAGGTCACTGTCTTCATCTCTAACAACATTCCCTTGCTGCTTTCCTACATCTTCATGGAGCAAATGTAGAGCAACTTCTGATGAGTCATCCAGCTTTTCAGCCTCATGTGCATAGTCAAAGGCTGCTATGACCTCAAGGAAACGCTAGGCAAGGGCCAGGACTACCGGCTGCCAGTGGAGGAGGCCGGCATCCTCTCCGACAGTGTCTGCTGCCTGTTTCTGCTGCAGCGCGTGTCTTCCTCAGCCACGTCTTCCTGCACCTCAGGGCCGAATTGCAAGCCTCTGCCCTGCAGGCCTCCAGGGGCTTCACCCTCTGCAACAGTCTCAACTTCAAAAGCATCAACCTCTACCTGACCTGTGGTGGTGCAGTGGATCAATCGTCCACCTGGAACGCTGAGGTCGCCGGTTCAAAACCCTGGGCTTGCCCAGTCAAGGCACATATGGGAGTTGATGCTTACTGCTCCTCCCCCCTTCTCTCTCTCTCTCTCTCTCTCTCTATCTCTATCTCTATCTCTATCTCTCTATCTCTATCTCTCTCAAATAAATAAATAAATAAAAATAATTTAAAAAACAAACAAACATCGACCTCTTCCACAAAAGCAGAGAAGTCCCTGGCCCAGCTTAAAAGACATACAAGGGAGTTCATCCATGTCGAGCATGAGAAGCACAGGCAGTGCAGCCTCCAGGCCCCGCCCGACCTCAGCCAGGAGCCAGGGCCTGGCATTCCGGGAGCTCTTTCCACCACCCAGTCCGTGGTGGTGACCCTGGCCAGCTCACACCACACCCATTCCCAGGATACTTCCTGTTCAAGTCTGACAGTGATCAAGAGGCGGAAGTCCAGCCTGAGGACCCCAGGACGCCCACACAGTGCCCCCAATGGTGTGGCATACCGGATGGCATGGGTGAGCAACGCGCAAATGGTGCTAAAGTAGCAACGGTGACAGGAGAGGCCGGGGCAGCTGCCCATAGAGCCACCCTGAGCCAGGAGGAGGAATGGCGGAGTGCTGGGAGGACGAGGTGGCAGAGCACAACCCCACAACACAGCGAGTGCTGAGCACCATGCACTTCCCGCGGGCCTGGGCAGGCGCGGGTGGGCCGCTGCCACCCTGGCTGCATGCCTTCCTGCGCACCGACGGCGTCAAGGGCCACTGCACGCCAAGAGCTGCCTCCTCCCACGAAATCTCCTTGGGGCAGGGAGGGGCACGGGAGCAGAGGATGCTGGACCCTCAGCAAGCAAGGCAGTGCTGGTAGGCTCAGCTGAGGCCTGCGATGCGCCCAGCACAGCGTCCAGTGGACTGGGGCCAAGGAGCCACTAGGCAGCCCGACAACCCCAGCAGCCCATGACCACCCGCTTACAACACCCTCAGGAGGAGGAGCAGCAGCAGCAGCGAGGAGATGGTCCCCGAGTCCTGGACCTACCTGCGCGGCTGCTCGGAGTTTCTCGCCCCGCCATAGCACAGGATGTGCACGGCTAGAAAGCCGCTGCTTGGCTCGAGACAGCGAGACAGCGCAGCCCGAGCAGGGCGTGGCGTTAAGCCTGCTGCACGGGGTGTATCAGTGGGTCCCACACCCTCGGAACTGTTTCTCTACTTCATCATCATCCTCAACCACATGGTCACTGTCTTGGCCGCCTCACTGGTGCTGCCCGTGCTGGTCCTCTTGTGGGCAGGCTGTTCATCTCGCGGCCCAGCAAGCATTGGTTGACAGCCATCATCTTCACTGAGCTCACGGTTCTACAATAGTTTGCCTTTTTCCTCTGAAACAGCCACCTGGTGCTGCAGCATCAGAACAAGTCTTGCTTCCCGCAACGCGTCCTGGGCCTGGGGAAAACTGATAGCACATACGACCTGGTGCAGCTCATGGCCCACTTCTTCCACTATTCCCAACTGTTGTGCAGTGGCCTCCGGGACCACGAGGAGGACCCTCTCCCCAAGGAGCACCACAGGGGCTGTGAGAGGTAGTAGGGGGCAGAAAAAGAGCTGGCAGCCCTGCTGGGACCCCAAGCCCAGGCAGGTGTAGGGTCCCAGGAACAGCCAGATGTAGTCAGGCAGAGACAAGGGACTGAGCCAGGGCCGAGCCGCCGTGGAGCTCAAGCCCCACGATACAAAGTGCATCAGTCTGCATTTTAGAATGAGGAATGAGAGGCCAGTCATCAAACCAAGGGGCGTGGGGCAGAGAAGAATACAACTGAGACGTGGCAGCTGGAGAAAGAGGCGTTGTCTCGCCCAGGAAAGAGTGTGGGGGTCAGGCTCCAGCTGCACCGCTTCTTCCTGTCCCCACACCAGAGTGTGAATCGGCTCCTGCGGCGTTTCTGCCACGACATTGGGCACACCAAGTACTGCGCAGGCACCGAGCGACTGCGGCGCCCTCATGTCCCTGGAAGACATCTTGGGCTCTTCTGGGCCTATGGGTAGCACTTGGCAGCCACAGACATCAGGTCCTCCCCGTTGACTAGCAGGTGCCCTGTTGACTAGCAGGGGGCCTTCGTGCGGCTGGTCCAGTTCAGCGCCATGGGAATACGCTCAGTAGTCCTCTACCTGCACAAGACGGTGCTGGGCAAACTGGCCTTTAGGTCGCTTCTGGATGTTCTTCATCCAGCCCACCAACACAAGGATGTTCAAGCCAGAATTCAGGTCTAACTGTGGTACTTGGCCAAATGCATGTATCCCTCTCACTCCGCCTACCAGATCCAGGGCAGCAACCCCACCCTAACCCTCAGCAACATCCTCACCAAGCCCAATCTTTCACATGTGCACTGTACTTTTCCAATTTAAACTGTTTTTATATTTATAAATGAACAAAATAAAAGGTTAGTTTGACTGGGAAAGGTGGTCTCATGTGCAGTCTCTTAACCTCCTGGAGCACTCCCTTACCGAGAGATAAAGAGCCCTTGCCACCTCTGCCAGGTTTGGCACCTTGTGTGGGAATGTCTTTTCCTGTTTCAGACTTAATGAGTGTTCTTTTGTTCTGCTTAAGTGCATATGTCAGTGGCCTTTAGGAATCCCCCTGCTTTTGGTATTTCAGACTCCAGGGGACAGGCCAAGGTCCTGCTGTGGCACAAGAGGAATGTGCGTAGGCCAACTGTCCTGTCAGCTGCCGTGGGCACCCGCTAGCCACGAGTGACTGTCTATACTATGAGAGCTAATCTTGCTCCATCTCTTCTCTATGTGAGTAGGAGCATTGCTCCACCCAGCGTTTGACTGTGTTGCTTTCCTTGCTGACTCTGACCTGAAGGTGCAATGGGCAGAAGTGTTTGAACTTCTATTCCTGATGGCTGGCATTGCGATGGTCTTCTATCATTTGCAGGCTTCTCTGGCATTGATTACTGGTATTCTGTATTCTGCTGGACAGGCTACTAATAAATATCTAGGTTTCTTTTGGGTGACAAAAATAGTCTAAACTTAGAGCATCGTAATGGTTGCACAACTTAAATATACTAATAAATGAACATGGTAACAATGCTTTTTGAGAAGAAATTTACTATAAATTCACTAAAATTAACATTGTATAGGTAATGCCTCCTGTAGCCTATGTCCATGTAAGAATAACACTCGCAGAGGGCTTACACTTCTTTTTTTTTTTTTTTTTTTTTTTGTATTTTTCTGAAGCTGGAAATGGGGAGAGACAGTCAGACAGACTCCCGCATGCGCCCGACCGGGATCCACCCAGCACGCCCACCAGGGGCGACGCTCTGCCCCTCCGGGGCGTCGCTCTGTCACAACCAGAGCCACTCTAGCGCCTGGGGCAGTGGCCAAAGAGCCATCCCCAGCGCCCGGGTCATCTTTGCTCCAATGGAGCCTTGGCTGCGGGAGGGGAAGAGAGAAACAGAGAGGAAGGAGGGGAGGGGGTGGAGAAGCAAATGGGTGCTTCTCCTATGTGCCCTGGCCGGGAATCGAACCCGGGTCCCCTGCACGCCAGGCCGACGCTCTACCGCTGAGCCACCCGGCTAGGGCCGAGGGCTTACACTTCTAAGAAAGAAGAGAGTCGCCCATTAAACCAGGCTTCTCATCTCCTCCACTTTAAACATCCCAGGCTGCTCAACTTCCATTTTATCTATAGCTCATGCAGGCTGGGAATGTAATTTCAGGCATTGGGCTTAAATTTCACTTAAATTAGATATTCCATTCATTTTTTAAAAAATATGTTTTAAACTTGAATATATTTCTATTTCAGTCCCCTTGATGCTATTATTCTATTGAATTCCTGGGCTCATTCTGAAAGGAGGAAGAATGAGATACCTATATTCCAAAGCACTTTCCATTGTTCGGCTCAGAAGACAAAGCCTTTCTACTCCTTTTTTTTTTTTTTTCAACAGAGACAGAGAGAGGGACAGACAGATGGGAAGGGAGAGAAAACACCTTAGTTGTTCATTGATTGCTTTCTTATATGTGCCTTGAGCAGGGGGGCTACAGCAGAGCAAGTGACCCCTTCCTCAAGCCAGCAACCTTGGGCTCAAGCCAGTGACCATGGGGCCACACCTATGATCCCATGCTCAAGCCGGCAATGCTGCACTCAAACTGGTGAGCCTGCATTTAAGCCAGATGAGCCCATGCTCAAGCCAGCAACCTCGGGGTTTCAAACCTGAGTCCTCTGCATCCCAGTCTGTCACTCTATCCACTGCATCACTGCCTGGTCAGGGTCTACTTCAGTTCTAATGGTGGTCAGACAGGTATGAATGTGGAGCAGAGTGGTACCTCAAACACTGTTAGTGATTTAGCAATACACTGGGCACAAATAAAGTCACTATTAATAGCAATGTACTCTTCTCTCCCACATATGCCTGAGGTCACTTTTGTTTGGCATTTACAGTCCTTCACATTATTACAAAACCATACTCTGGTGTATTGCTATCTCAGTTTTCTCTTTACAACATTCAAGGTAATTTTCACATCAAGATATTTGTATAGACTGGACAGAGTTAGAGTTCAGCTTCTTCTAGCCAAAGTGTTTAAATTTGACTAGACAGCAGCAATTGCTTTTTAATCTAAGCAAACTGAGGTGTCAAAGGCAATCAACTCAGGGAAGTTACTCCAGGAGGATCCCAATAATCTCGAATCACACTGCTCTGTATGAAACTCAGCTGCTGAACTCTTGACATAGTGTGTCACAAGTACTTAGAAGAATAAGTACACACAGCTGAACTCTGTGTTAACGCACAAACTCTAGCCTGTATTGTGTCAGTTAACGATCACTGCATTTGGTCTGGTGGAGGAAGCACACTGCTGGGTGTGGTGTGATGTCAATTCATGTTTAACCATGTTACATCAACTAGGCTTCATGCCATTATAACCCGCTGTCCTCACAAACATTTATCAATGGTGTGCTTGATTCCTCCAAATGAAATAAAGGTTTGTTGTTTTTTAATCACTTCCTATCTTTTAAACAAGGGTTCCCATTCTTAATAATGCCCATACCAATGTGGGGCTTTATAGTTAGCAAGATCTTTAAGTACTTCATCTTGTTTAATTGTCTCAACAACACTGAGAGGTCAGTAGAGATGGAAACTTCATTTGCATCATTAGTAAGTCACAGAACTGAGAACTGAGACTCAAACCAAGACTTGAAGGTTTTAGATTTTGAGGTCTTCTTAATGCTGTAAATCTTGTTGAAGCTTGTTATTGCTCTAGTGTTAGGATTACAAGTGTCGGTGGAGTAGGGTGGGATAGCAGTGTTGACGGTGCCACCCTTGAGTAGGGCATCACTGTCAGGGAACCCCCACAGAGAACCCTACCACACTTCAGACAAGGAAACAGAGAGCAGATACGCAGGCAGCAAGGATGAGTGGAGTATGGTGATCAGCAAAGCTGAAAATTCTCTCCAAGTTATGAACATGTATTCTTTGAGAAACACTTCCTCTTATTAACAGTGGAAGAAGAGCTTTAAGACAAACAACACACACTTAATTCAATCAAAGGGTAATGAAAAGAGTAGATTGGCTAGAAGGTAAGTTTGAAAGAATAACAACAATAGCTATGTATTTTAAGCTAAGAACTATATGATTCCATACATAGGTGGGACATAAAAATGATACTCAGGGACATGGACAAGAGTGTGGTGGTTACCAGGGGTAGGGAGGGGGAGGGAGGTGGTGGGGGGGAGAAGAGGGGCACAAATAAAACCAGATAGAAAGTGACGGAAGATTATATGACTTTGGGTGATGGGTATACAACATAAGCAAATGTCAAAATAACCTGGAGATGTTTTCTCTGAACCTATGTACCCTGATTAATTAATATCACCCAATTAAAATTAATTTTAAAAAAAGGAAAACAAACTTTAAAACATGCTAATAAGCTGGCAAGTAGGGAAGAAAAACTGATGTACTTAAAATTACATGAAAATCTGGACCCAGAAGGGTGAGCTGAACTTTGAAGTCAGTTTTGTTTTGTTTTTTATTTACTCATTTTAGAGGAGAAAGAGATAATGGGGGAGGAACAGGAAGCATCAACTCCCATATGTGCCTTGACCAGGCAAGCCCACAGTTTCAAACTGGTAACCTCAACATCCCAGGTCATTGCTTCATTTACTGAGCCTCCATAGGTCAGGCCTGACATCAGTTTTTACTCTGATATTCACTGATCCTGGTGACCTTGACCTTTGATTTTCATGGGATCGTGGGGCATTGAGATACAAATCAAAGTCCATGGTTTGCTCAAGGTGGGAGTCTAATAGTAGACCTTATGACCCACTTCTGATGAGAGAACTGAGGCAACAAGAGGTACATTAGAAATAATAAGGAAAAATAATTATCAATCCCTATTGCTAGCAGAGGAGGATGGAAAAATCTCTCCAAAGATTTCCAAACCACAAAACAGACCTTCATTTGGGTTTCTAATACAAATTCACACTATTAGAGTGGTACCAAAGAAACTTTAAATGAAGAATATGGTAAGTGATTCTGGGTTGAAAATATACTTAGATGCCTAGTAGAATCAGAAGAAACCACACCATAAAGGGGTTAAAACCTTAAAATCAATTCTCAAAGACTCCATAGATAAACTACCAAAGAATAAAAGCTCAGAGCAAAATCACCATTTGTGCTTGAGGGTAGAATGTTAGAGCCAGCAGAAACTACAATCATGAGAATCAGACCCCAAAGACACCAGATAATGCAATTATGCAAAAGAGAGTGAGGGGTGTAATCTGGTAGTGTTTTCTTCTGCTGTACCACTTATTTCTTGCTTCTTGCACCTGAACTTCTCTGATATCATTCAGAATGTCTTCAGAAACCAGTGAAGTACTCTAGCATGCCTAGGGAAGTACAAGGAAATTGCCATCCCTACAGCAACCTTTGACAGATAGTGTAATGAATAAATACTCTCATCTTTCACTCTTCTGGTGGACAATTCTGAGATGCCAGCTCTTCTAAAGTTCCTGATGGATTTGATTCCCGGTTGCCCACAGAGCAGATCAATCCATAGGGCACCCTTGTATTGGCTTTCCCTCTTCACTTATTTCACTTCCTGCAATCTCCCATTTCTGTTCACTGGGTCCAGTTCCCACAATAAACCACTTGCCACAGAATTTAAAATATGAATAAGGAACAAAAAAAACCATGAGATGGAATATTGGGGGGGGAACCAAATAGAACTTGTAGAAAAAAAATAAAATAATTTTAATTTAAAATTCAAAGAGTGGTTAAACAAAAGAATAAACGTAGCATAAGAAAGAATAAACTGAAAGATAAAGCATAATGCAGAACAGAGATACAAGATTAAGAAAAATCTGAAAGAGATGGGAGAGTGGAAATATCTATAAAAGTCAAGTGGAAATTCCTGAAGGACAGAATAGAGAAAATTTGGGAAGACAATATTCAAAAAAATAATAGTTGAGTTTTCCATAATGAATGATTTAAATCTTCAAATTCAGAAAGTCCTAAACTGTAGAAGAGAAAAACAAAAAAGTTGGACCAATAAAAAAACATAAATTAATGTTTTAATAAACATTAATACATAGAAATATTGTAAATGCAGAATATGAATTATTATATAAATCTAAATTGAAAAATAAACCTGTTTAAAAGTGAAGGTTAGTAGACTGGATACAAATAAGTAAAATCCATTTATAAGGTATTTTAGAAAGAAGCCTGAGCCTGACCAGGTGGTGGCGCAGTGGATAGAGTGTTGGACTGGGATGCCAAGGACCCAGGTTCGAGACCCCAAGGTCGCCAGCTTGATCACGGGCTCATCTGGTTTGAGCAAAAGCCCACCAGCTTGAACCCAAGTTTGCTGGCTCTAGCAAGGGGTTACTCCGTCTGCTGAAGACCCGCGGTCAAGGCACACATGAGAAAGAAATCAATGAACAACTAAGGTGTCACATTGCGCAACAAAAAACTAATAATTGATGCTTCTCATCTCTCTCCGTTCCTATCTGTCTGTCCCTGTCTATCCCTCTCTCTGACTCTCTCTCTGTCTCTGTAAAAAATAAAAAATTTTAAAAAATTTTTTAAAATTTAAAAAAAGAAAGAAGCCTGTAACATAAGGATAACAACTACTTGACATTAGATGGATGGAAATATAATATATCAAACAACCAAAATAAAGCTGATATTGCTATATAAAAATCAGACAAAATAGACTTTAAGGCAAGAGGCATTGAAACAAACTACATAATGAGTAAAGGTTAATTCACCAGTCAGATATAAAAATTCTAAACTAAAGTCCATATAATATAGCTTGAAACTATACTGCTCACAAAAATTAAGAGATTATTTCAAAATAAACATAAAACGATAAAATATCCCCTAATTTTTGTAAGCAGTCTATATAAAGCAAATCTTAAAAAGAATTACAAGAGGAAATATATACACATAACATAAGAGCTGAAGATTTTAACACAGCTCAGTGGTTGATAGCTCACAAAACCAAACCAAAAAATATCATTAAGAATATAAAAGATTGGAGTAACGTCACGGAAATGGCGCCGTGAGCAGCACGTCCGACAGCTCTCCCCTAAATCACAACAAATTTATCAACTAGAAACAGAAAAATTTATCCTCGGAGCATTCCGGAGTTCCACACAAACTGATAGCGAAAGGACTGTTATCACTTGAATCTGAGAGACGAGGGTGTGGAGAAATCTACCACAGGGACGTTCTTTCAAACCGCAAGGAAGTGCGCCTGTGGTGAGTCAGCCCATATACTTGGGAACCGCGAGCCGCCGTGAGCGGCCAACGCGAACCGCCACCGCGAGCCGCCGGCCCCGCGAGCCGCCGCCGCGAGCGGCCGCCGCGAACCGCCACCTCGGCCACTCCGCGAGCCGCCGCGAGCAACCGCGCACGCGCCCGGTCCGGTTGAACACCGCTGACGTTCCCAGCGGCCCGCACACTGCGAGTGGGGGTCGCCGGCCACCGGTGCCCGGAGCGCCCCATTCGCACGCGTGCCTTGGGCATTCCACGCGCCCAGGGCGCCCTGCTGGCCCGCACACACAGGGGGCTCCATTATCCTGCGCCTGGTGCGGTCCAGCCGCCAGCGGCGGGGCGAGCGGGAGAGGCTTGGGAGATTCTCTCCGTGGGCGGGGCACCTCACCCAGCCATTCAAGCTAACAATCAAGCGTTGGGGGAGGGGCGCTCGCAGGCAACCTAAAATACCTTCGGAAGCACAGCTGCGTCCCAATCACTGAAATTAGCTTAACCCATGAAATCTGCGCACCCTCAGTTCTATTTGATAAGATCTCTCTCAGTTCAGCGATCCAAGACAAGAGGCATGATATTTTTTAGTGCCTCTCGCTAAAGGGGCAGGGGCAACTTCTGATTGATAGAGCCTCCATATTCAGGGATAAACGCTAACAAGAAGGACTTGGCAGATAATAAGGTCTATACTACACTAGTCGTAAGCAGAGACTAGTGCCTCTTCTTCCCTGCAAAAACAGGCTACAAAGTGTGGAAAGCCTGGGTTGAGAGGTCCAACTAAATGATAGGCGCTGAACAGTCTCCTTGACAACAATTGACTCCCACCCCCGCCTGATTACACTGGAGGCCCTGACTCTCAGAGCCTTTCCCAAAGCCTTGCACTGAGTGGGGATAGAGTGGGGATTTCCCAGCTCTTTGAGCCTCTTACTCCCCAGGCAGAAGCAGTTGCAGCCTTATAGCTGGATCACCAGGCTGCTAATTCAGAAAGGGGGGACTAGGAGAGAGAATCCAGGAAAGCAAACTCTCTCATCGTTGGATCCTGCAAACGCCAACAAGCCTTTACTTCCAGCAAGACTAAAGCCAATTATATGACATTGCCATAGAATCCCATCAACTGCAAATCCCTACCTAAGAGTGATACAGGGGCAGAGCCTGGGGTACAGAGTCACTGACCAGGAAGAGGGAGAGAAAAGAAAAAGGAAGAAGTGAACCTCTCAAAATCAAGAAAAACCCACAGACTTTACAACTTGATCCACTAATTTTTTGTTGTTGTTGTTGTTGTTTGTTTCTTCTATCTTTTTGCCTTTATATCCTCCACCTCGGTCCTTCTATTCTCTGCCCATCTCATGCTTCCCCTTTCTTGAACTACACTAGCCATGAGTGTTGCATTTTATTTTTCTTCTTCATCCTCACCCTCCTTTAAGGTTATACTCCAAAACACTTAACTCTCACTCTCTCCTCTTTTGTTTTTTTTTTTTGTCTTGCTTTATTTTGGTTTTTTTCTCTTCCTATTTTATTTCTTCCTTCGTTGTTCTCTTTTTCTTATTTTTTCCTTTCTATTCGTTTTTTCTTTTCTCATTTTACTTTCATCCCATATAATCCTCAATCACGAACAAATAAGTTAATTTGGGACTCAAGGCTTTTTTTTGGCTTTATTTCTCTTTTTTGCTTTTGTTTTTATTTTTTTTTATTTTTTCTTGTTTGTTTATTTTTGTGGCATTTTGGGTCCTCCCAACCCAAGGTCTCCATTGTATTTAGTCTTCGCTCCACTTAATACAACAGATTTTTACTTATTATTTTTATTTTTTCTTCTTTATTATTCTTTTTTGGTCCTTTTTTCTGGTTCCCTCTTATCCCTCTCATTATATCTCTTAGTTGACTATCACTTACAAGCAAATCATCTTATGCTTGTCTAAGATTTTCTTCCTTTTTTTTTTTTTTTTTTTGCATTTAGTAGGCCCCTACTTCCTTTTTTTTGCCCCTTGAAATCTTCACCCCAAATCAGGCCCTCCATTATAGGCATGATATTTCCCTGAGGAGGGGAGAGGAGGGAGAGAGAAGAGAGAAAAAAAGGGGGAAATAATAAATTATTACTGGTTTTTTTTTTGTGGGGTGTTTTACCTTTTTTTTTTTTTTTTTTTTTTTACTTTTTACTCTTTATTAATTCTAATTAGTGCTATCAATAAGACCACCCTCAGATGCCGATAAGAAAGAGGAAATCGAATATTATGGATACAAAAGAAAGAGAGGTAACACAAATAGATGTGGAAAAACCTATGGAGAAAAAGACAACATATTGGAAGCCTTGGAGCTAAATGACAGAGAATTTAAAATAGAAATCTTAAAAATACTCAGAGAGATACAAGAAAACACAGAAAGGCAATATAGGGAGATCAGAAAACAACTCAATGAACACAAAGAATATATTACCAAGGAAATTGAAACTATAAAAACAAATCAAACAGAAATGAAAAACTCAATTCACGAGCTGAAAAACGAGGTAACAAGCTTAGCTAACAGAACAGTCCAGATTGAAGATAGGATTAGTGAAATAGAAGACAAACAACTTGAGGCACAACAGAGAGAAGAAGAAAGAGACTCAAAAATAATAAAAAATGAGAAAGCCCTACAGGAATTGTCTGACTTCATCAGAAAGAATAACATAAGAATAATAGGTATATCAGAGGGAGAAGAGAAAGAAAATGGAATGGAGAATATACTCAAACAAATAATAGACGAGAACTTCCCAAGCCTGTAGAAGGAACTAAAGCCTCAAATTCAAGAAGCAAACAGAACACCAAGTTTTCTTAACCCCAACAAACCCAATCCAAGGCACATCATAATAAAGATGACACAAACCAATGACAAAGAAAAAATTCTCAAGGCAGCCAGGGAAAAGAAGAGTACAACATATAAAGGAAGGCCTATTAGATTATCATCAGATTTCTCAGCAGAAACTCTACAAGCTAGAAGAGAGTGGACCCCAATATTTAAAGCCCTGAAAGAGAGGAACTTTCAGCCAAGAATACTATACCCATCAAAGCTATACTTCAAGTATGAAGGAGATATAAAAACATTCACAAATACAGAAAAGATGAGAGAATTTATCAACAGAAAGCCCCCACTCCAGGAAATACTAAAGGGGGTTTTCCAACCAGATTCAAAGAACAAAAGAAAACAACACCACAAGTAACAGCTCCACCAAGAACACAATAAAACCAAACTTAAACTGTGACAACAAAGGAAAAAAAAAGGGGGAGAGGATGGAGATTAACAGTAGCAAAGGATGATGAAGTGCAGAAATACTTATAAGATAGGGTACTACAATGAATATGGTAGGTACCCTTTTCATTACTTAATGGTAACCACCCTTAAAAAAACCACCACAAAAACACTTGACTTAAAAAAGGTAGCAACAGAGGAAAGAAGTATGGAACACAAACAAACAAAAACAAATGATAGAAAAACAAAAGAGAAGAATCAAACTAGATACAAAACTAACAGAAAGCAATTTATAAAATGGCAGTAGGGAACCCACAAGTGTCAATAATTACACTAAATGTAAATGGATTAAACTTACCAATAAAAAGACACAGAGTAGCAGAATGGATTAAAAAAGAAAATCCAACTATATGCTGCCTACAAGAAACACATCTAAGCAACAAGGATAAAAACAAATTCAAAGTGAAAGGCTGGAAAACAATACTCCAAGCAAACAACACCCAAAAAAAAGCAGGCGTAGCAATACTCATATCTAATAATGCTGACTACAAGACAGAAAAAGTACTCAGAGACAAAAATGGTCATTTCATAATGATTAAAGGGAAGTTGAATCAAGAAGACATAACAATCCTTAATATATATGCACCAAACCAAGGAGCACCAAAATATATAAGACAGCTACTTATTGACCTTAAAACAAAAACTAACAAAAATACAATCATACTTGGAGACCTCAATACACCGCTGACGGCTCTAGATCGGTCATCCAAACAGAGAATCAATAAAGATATAGTGGCCTTAAACGAAATACTAGAACACCTGGATATGATAGACATCTACAGGACACTTCATCCCAAAGCGACAGAGTATACATTTTTCTCTAGTGCACATGGAACATTCTCAAGAATTGACCATATGTTGGGCCACAAAGACAATATCAGCAAATTTAGAAAAATTGAAATTGTACCAAGCATATTTTCTGATCATAAAGCCTTGAAACTAGAATTCAACTGCAAAAAAGAGGGGGAAAAACCCACAAAAATGTGGAAACTAAACAACATACTTCTAAAAAATGAATGGGTCAAAGAAGAAATAAGCGCAGAAATCAAAAGATATATACAGACAAATGAAAATGAAAATACGACATATCAGAATCTCTGGGATGCAGCAAAAGCAGTAATAAGAGGAAAGTTCATATCACTTCAGGCCTATATGAACAAACAAGAGAGAGCCGAAGTAAACCACTTAACTTCACACCTTAGGGAACTAGAAAAAGAAGAACAAAGACAACCCAAAACCAGCCGAAGAAAGGAGATAATAAAAATCAGAGCAGAAATAAATGAAATAGAGAACAGAAAAACTATAGAAAAAATCAATAAAACAAGGAGCTGGTTCTTTGAAAAGATCAACAAAATTGACAAACCCTTGGCAAGACTCACCAAGGAAAAAAGACACAGGACTCAAATAAATAAAATCCAAAATGAAAGAGGAGAGATCACCACAGACATCATAGATATACAAAGAATTATTGTAGAATACTATGAAAAATTATATGCCACCAAATACAACAATCTAGAAGAAATGGATAAATTCCTAGAACAATACAACCTTCCTAGACTGAGTCATGAAGAAGCAGAAAGCCTAAACAGACCAATCAGCAGGGAGGAAATAGAAAAAACTATTAAAAATCTCCCCAAAAATAAAAGTCCAGGCCCAGACGGTTATACTAGTGAATTCTATCAAACATTCAAAGAAGACTTGGTTCCTATTCTACTCAAAGTCTTCCAAAAAATTGAAGAAGAAGCAATACTTCCAAACACATTTTATGAGGCCAACATAACCCTCATACCAAAACCAGGCAAGGATGGCACAAAGAAAGAAAACTACAGACCAATATCTCTAATGAATACAGATGCTAAAATACTAAACAAAATACTGGCAAACCGAATACAACAACATATTAAAAAAATAATACATCATGATCAAGTGGGATTCATCCCAGAATCTCAAGGATGGTTCAACATACGCAAAACGGTTAACGTAATACACCATATCAACAAAACAAAGAACAAAAACCACATGATCTTATCAATAGATGCAGAAAAGGCTTTTGATAAAATACAACACAATTTTATGTTTAAGACTCTCAACAAAATGGGTATAGAAGGAAAATATCTCAACATGATAAAGACCATATATGATAAACCATCAGCCAACATCCTATTAAACGGCATAAAACTGAGGACTTTCTACCTTAAATCAGGAACAAGACAGGGTTGTCCACTCTCTCCACTCTTATTCAACGTGGTGCTAGAAGTTCTGGCCAGAGCAATCAGACAAGACAAAGAAATAAAAGGCATCCATATCGGAAAAGAAGAAGTAAAGCTATCACTTTTTGCTGATGATATGATCCTATACATCGAAAATCCGAAGGACTCCACAAAAAGATTATTAGAAACAATAAACCAATACAGTAAGGTCGCAGGATACAAAATTAACATACAAAAGTCCATAGCCTTTCTATATGCCAACAATGAAATATTAGAAAACGAACTCAAAAAAATAATCCCCTTCACGATTGCAACAAAAAAAATAAAATACCTAGGAATAAACATAACAAAGAACGTAAAGGACCTATATAATGAAAATTACAAAGCATTGTTAAGGGAAATCGAAAAAGATACAATGAGATGGAAAAATATTCCTTGTTCTTGGATAGGAAGAATAAATATAATCAAAATGGCCATATTACCCAAAGCAATATACAAATTTAATGCAATTCTCATCAAAATCCCTATGAGATTTTTTAAAGAAATGGAACAAAAAATCATCAGATTTATATGGAACTATAAAAAACCCCGAATAGCCAAAACAATCCTAAGGAAAAAGAATGAAGCTGGGGGCATTACAATACCTGACTTTAAACTATATTATAGGGCCACGATAATCAAAACAGCATTGTATTGGCAGAAAAATAGACACTCAGACCAATGGAACAGAATAGAAAGCCCAGAAATAAAACCACATATATATGGTCAAATAATCTTTGATAAAGGGGCCAACAACACACAATGGAGAAAAGAGAGCCTCTTCAACAAATGGTGTTGGGAAAACTGGAAAGCCACATGCAAAAGAATGAAACTCGACTACAGCCTGTCCCCGTGTACTAAAATTAATTCAAAATGGATCAAAGACCTAAATATAAGACCTGAAACAATAAAGTATATAGAAGAAGACATAGGTACTAAAATCATGGACCTGGGTTTTAAAGAACATTTTATGAACTTGACTCCAATGGCAAGAGAAGTGAAGGCAAAGATAAATGAATGGGACTACATCAGAATTAAAAGTTTTTGCTCAGCAAGAGAAACTGATATCAAAATAAACAGACAGCCAACTATATGGGAACTGATATTTTCAAACGACAGCTCAGATAAGGGACTAATATCCAAAATTTACAAAGAACTCATAAAACTCAACAACAAACAAACAAACAATCCAATAAAAAAATGGGAAGGGGACATGAACAGACACTTCTCCCAGGAAGAGATACAAATGGCCAACAGATATATGAAAAGATGCTCAGCTTCATTAGTTATTAGAGAAATGCAAATCAAAACTACAATGAGATACCACCTCACTCCTGTTAGATTAGCTATTATCAACAAGACGGGTAATAGCAAATGTTGGAGAGGCTGTGGAGAAAAAGGAACCCTCATTCACTGTTGGTGGGACTGTAAAGTAGTACAACCATTATGGAGGAAAGTATGGTGGTTCCTCAAAAAACTGCAAATAGAACTACCTTATGACCCAGCAATCCCTCTACTGGGTATATACCCCAAAACCTCAGAAACATTGAGACGTGAAGACACATGTAGCCCCATGTTCATTGCAGCACTGTTCACAGTGGCCAAGACATAGAAACAACCAAAAAGCCCTTCAATAGAAGACTGGAGAGGAGATGACGTCAGAGTAATGGCGGAGTAGGAAGCGATACCGATAAATCTCCCCCAAAACTCAACAAGATCTTCAACCAGAAACAGAAAAACCTATACTTGGAGCTTCCAGATTCTTCGCAATACACCCAAAGGTATGATTGAGTGAAAAATTGGCTAAATATATAACCAAACCCCGAAGGAAATAGGGAGTAAGAAATGCTCCGCCTTCCTCACTAACCTAAACAGGGCGGCTTTTTCTGGTAACTGTGAATTTAGAAACTGAGGCGGGCAAAGGGGGTGAATAGATCCAGGCCGCCACAGCAAAAACGGCCGAACCAGGCTGTGGCTCAGAGATCCAAGCCGAGGAAAATCTGATCCTGTGGCAACCCGGGCAATACAAGCTAACACTCGCGCCAAACCCAAACAAAGAAAGACAAGCGGATCGGCCATTTTACCCGGTCTCCTGGTCGGTGCGCAGTTAGTGGAAGAGAGATTTCTTCCTAAGCCGCGGAAGTGGGTGCCCGTGTTGCGCCACGGAGAGGCAGGGTCGGAGGCCTTTCTGTGGGCTGAGGGCAGAGTCTCTGGGCAGCCCCAGCACCCTGGGAAAGCCACGCACGGGAGGGAGTGAGAACTAATTCAAACGGTGGAGATTTTCCGTGCTGGAGGCTGTTTCACTCAGAGGGAAACGGGGCCGGCCTCATATCCTGGTTTGCGCGCGCAGATAAGGAGTGAGCGATTCCTCTGAGTGCCTCGGCAGTGTGCGCCCGTGTTATCGCACAGAGAGGCAGAGTCAGGGGCCTTTGTGTGGGCCAAAGCGGAATCTCGGGCCGCCCCAGCGCCTTGCAAAAGCCGCACACGGGGACGGAGCGAGACTCAATTCCAACGCTGCAACTTTTCCCTGCGGTTGGGGGTTTCACTCAGAGCGTGAGACTGCTGGCC
The DNA here is from genome assembly GCF_036850765.1 of Saccopteryx bilineata. Lineage (NCBI taxonomy): Eukaryota > Metazoa > Chordata > Mammalia > Chiroptera > Emballonuridae > Saccopteryx > Saccopteryx bilineata. The sequence continues at coordinate 78,966,195 of NC_089490.1, forward strand.
GGATATCCTGGTTGCAGACAGTGAGTGAGAGTTTCCTCCAAGCGCCCCGGAAGTGGGCGCCCGCTTGTGTTACCGGATAGAGTGGCAGAGCCAGAGGTCTTCGAGTGGGCGGAAAGCCCGCCTGATTATGCTAGCAGCTCTGACTGACTGAGCCTTACCCAGAGCCCTGTGCTGAGTGGAAATAGAGTGGGGAGTTGCCAGCAATTTGAGCCTCTTACTATCCAGGCAGAGGCAGCAGCAACCCCATACCTGGACTATCAGGCTACTAATTGAGGAAGGAAAGACTAGGAGAAAGGCTCCAGGAACACGGACTCTCTCACTGTCGGAGCCTATAAATGCTAATGAGCCTCGACTCCCAACGAGAATAAAGCACAATACATGACATTGCCATAGAGACTTATCAACTGCAAACCTCTACCTGAGCGTGCCAAAGGTGCAGAACCCGGGGTACAGAGTCACCGACCAGGAAGAGGGAGAGAAAAGAAAAAGCAAGAAGATAACCTCTCAAAATCAAGAATAATCTGCAGACTTTATAACCTATCCCATTTTATTATATTTGTTCGTTTGTTTCTCTTATCTTCATTCTTGAGACTTTTTTTTCCTCCTCCAATTTGGCCGATTAACTCTCTACCGGTCTTACTCTCTCCTCTCCCTGAACTACACTACCCATAAGTGTTACATCTCCCATTATCATTTCTCTTCTCTTCCTTTCTCTCTATGAGGGTTGCACTCCAAAACCCTTAACTCTCTCTCTCTCTCCTTTACTTTTTCTTCTTTTAGTGGTTCCCTCTTTTTTTCTCTCTCTCTCTTTCTTTTCTCCCTCTATATTAGTTTCTTCCTTTCTCCTTTACATCTCCTCTCATTCAAACCTCAATAACAAACAAATTATCTTATCTGGGACTCAAACCTATGTTTGTGGCATTTTGGGGGGTTTTTACTTCACCTTTTTAACTCACTAGCAGTGCTCCCATCCCTGGCTCTCCATATTATCTAGTTCTTGTTCCACTAAATACAATAGTAATTTTTTAATTTGTCCCCCCATTTTTCCATTTTCCTCTTATTCCTCTCATCATAACTCTTAGAAAACCAACACCTAAAAGCAAATCATTTTATTCTTGACCCAAATTTTTTCCTTATTTGCTTTTTGTGGGTCCATACGCTCTTTTTTTTTTTCTTTTTTCTTTTTTTTTTTTTCTTTCTCTCTTTTTTGCCCCTTTATTACTTTCCCCAATTCAGGCCCTCCATCACAGGCATTGTTTGTTATAACTCACAGTCCACCACAAGATTTTCTCAAGAAAGAGGGGAGAGGAGAGGAGAGGAAAAAAAGAGGGGGGGAATAATTTCCTTTTTTAAAAAATTTTTATTTTATTTTATTTTATTTTTCTTTATTTCATTATTAATTTTTTTTTAAAAAAAACAACTCTTTTCGATTTGTTATTTTTTTATTTTTTTTAACTTTTTATTCTTTATTAAATCTCATTAATACTATCAACAAAACCACCCTCAGATGCCATTAAGGAAGAGAAAATCGAATATCATGGATACAAAAGAAAGAGAGGTAACACAGCTAGATGAGGAAAAATCTATGGAGAAAAAATTTAATATATTGGAAACCTTGGAGCTAAATGACAGAGAATTCAAGATAGAAATACTAAAAATCCTCCGAGATATACAAGAAAACACAGAAAGGCAATATAGGGAGCTCAGAAAACAACTCCATGAACACAAAGAATATATGTCCAAGGAAATTGAAACTATAAAAACAAATCAAACAGAGATGAAAAACTCAATTCACGAGCTGAAAAACGAAGTAACAAGCTTAGCTAATAGAACAGGTCAGATAGAAGAGAGGATTAGTGAAATAGAAGACAAGCAACTTGAGGCACAACAGAGAGAAGAAGAAAGAGACTCAAAAATTAAAAAAAATGAAATAGCCCTACAAGAATTATCTGACTCCATCAAAAAGAATAACATAAGAATAATAGGTATATCAGAGGGAGAAGAGAGAGAAAATGGAATGGAGAACATACTTAAACAAATAATTGATGAGAACTTCCCAAGCCTGTGGAAAGAACTAAAGCCTCAAGTTCAAGAAGCAAACAGAACTCCAAGTTTTCTTAACCCCAACAAACCTACTCCAAGGCATATCATAATGAAATTGACACAAACCAACAGCAAAGAAAAAATTCTCAAGGCAGCCAGGGAAAAGAAGAATACAACATATAAAGGAAGGCCCATTAGATTATCATCAGATTTCTCAGCAGAAACTCTACAAGCTAGAAGAGAGTGGACCCCAATATTTAAAGTCCTGAAAGAGAGGAACTTTCAGCCACGAATACTATACCCATCAAAGCTATCCTTCAAATACGAAGGAGAAATAAAAACATTCACAGATACAGAAAAGATGAGGGAATTTATCATCAGAAAACCCCCACTCCAGGAATTACTAAAGGGGGTTCTCCAATCAGATACAAAGAACAAAAAAAAACAGAGCCACAAGTAAAAGCTCCAAGAAGAACACAATAAAACCAAATTTAAACTGTGACAACAACAAAAAGAAAGAGGGGGAGAAGACGGAGATTAACAGTAGCAAAGGACGATGGAGTGCAAAAGTACTCACAAAATAGTTCGCTACAATGAACAGGGTAGGGACCCTTTTCATTACTCAAAGGTAACCACCATTGAAAAAACCACCACAGAAACACATGAGATAAAAAAGATAGCAACAGAGGAAAGATGTATGGAATACAACCAAATAAAAACAAAAGATAGAAAAACGAAAGAGAAGGATCAAACAAGACACAAAACTAACAGAAAGCAAGATATAAAATGGCAATAGGGAACTCACAAGTATCAATAATTACACTAAATGTAAATGGATTAAACTCACCAATAAAAAGGCACAGAGTAGCAGAATGGATTAAAAAAGAAAATCCAACTGTATGCTGCCTACAGGAAACTCATCTAAGTAACAAGGATAAAAACAAATTCAAAGTGAAAGGCTGGAAAACAATACTCCAAGCAAATAACATCCAAAAAAAAGCAGGTGTAGCAATACTCATATCGGATAATGCTGACTACAAGACAGGAAAAGTACTTAGAGACAAAAATGGCCATTTCATAATGGCTAAGGGGACACTGAATCAAGAAGACATAACAATTCTTAATATATATGCACCAAACCAAGGAGCACCAAAATATATAAGACAGCTACTTATTGATCTTAAAACAAAAACTGACAAAAATACAATCATACTTGGAGACCTCAATACACCGCTGACGGCTCTAGATCGGTCATCCAAACAGAGAATCAACAAAGACATAGAGGCCTTAAACAAAACACTAGAGCACCTGGATATGATAGACATCTACAGGACATTTCATCCCAAAGTGACTGAGTATACATTTTTCTCCAGTGTACATGGATCATTCTCAAGAATTGACCATATGTTGGGCCACAAAAACAACATCAGCAAATTCAGAAAAATTGAAGTTGTACCAAGCATATTTTCTGATCATAAAGCCTTGAAACTAGAATTCAACTGCAAAAAAGAGGAAAAAAATCCCACAAAAATGTGGAAACTAAACAACATACTTTTAAAAAATGAATGGGTCAAAGAAGAAATAAGTGCAGAGATCAAAAGATATATACAGACTAATGAAAATGACAATACGACATATCAGAATCTATGGGATGCAGCAAAAGCAGTGATAAGAGGGAAGTTCATATCGCTTCAGGCATATATGAACAAACAAGAGAGAGCCCAAGTGAACCACTTAACTTCCCACCTTAAGGAACTAGAAAAAGAAGAACAAAGACAACCCAAAACCAGCCGAAGAAAGGAGATAATAAAAATCAGAGCAGAAATAAATGAATTAGAGAACAGAAAAACTATAGAAAAAATTAATAGAACAAGGAGCTGGTTCTTTGAAAAGATCAACAAAATTGACAAACCCTTGGCAAGACTTACCAAGGAAAAAAGAGAAAGAACTCATATAAACAAAATCCAAAATGAAAGAGGAGAAATCACCACGGACACCGTAGATATACAAAGAATTATTGTAGAATACTATGAAAAACTTTATGCCACTAAATTCAACAACCTAGAAGAAATGGATAAATTCCTAGAAAAATAGAAGACTGGATAAAGAAGATGTGGCACATATACACTATGGAATACTACTCAGCCATAAGAAATGATGACATCAGATCATTTACAGCAAAATGGTGGGATCTTGATAACATTATAAGGAGTGAAATAAGTAAATCAGAAAAAAACAAGAACTACATGATTCCATACATTGGTGGAACATAAAAATGAGACTAAGAGACATGGACAAGAGTGTGGAGGTTACCAAGGGTGGGGGGGGAGGGAGGACATGGGAGGGAGGGAGGGAGAGAGTTAGGGGGAGGGGAAGGGGCACAGAGAACTAGATAGAGGGTGACGGAGGACAATCTGACTTTGGGCGAGGGGTTTGCAACATAATTTGATGACAAAATAACCTAGACATGTTTTCTTTGAATATATGTACCCTGATTTATTAATGTCATCCCATTATCATTAATAAAAATTTATTAAAAAAAAAAAAAGAATATAAAAGATTTAGGACCTGGCCAGTTGGCTCAGTGGTAGAGCATCAGCCAGGCGTGTGGAAGTCCTGGGTTCGATTCCCAGCCAGGGCACACAGAAGAAGCACCCATCGGCTTCTCCACCCTTCCCCCTCTCCTTTCTCTCTATCTCTCTCTTCCCCTCCTGCAGCCAAGGCTCCATTGGAGCAGAGTTGGCCTGGGCGCTGAGGATGGCTCCATGGACTCTGCCTCAGGTGCTAGAATGGTTCTGGTTGCAACAGAGCAATACTCCAGATGGGCAGAGCATTGCCCCCTATTGGGCTTGCCAGATGGATTGCCATCAGTCACATGAGAGAGTCTGTCTGTCTGCCTTCTGGCTTCTGACTTCAGAAAAATACAAAAAAAATAAAAAGAATATAAAAGATTTAAATAACACTAGTAATAAGCTTTATCTGATTATTATATAATATATATTACTTGTATATTATATGTAGATATATGATATATACTTATATATAAAGATATATATATATATGATATATAATCTAGTAAAGCAGAGATTTGGCTATTGGCATTCCCTATGATCCAGCAATTCTGCAGTGAAAACTTTGGCAAGGCCCTGGCCGGTTGGCTCAGTGGTAGAGCGTCGGCCTGGCGTTCAGAGGTCCCAGGTTCGATTCCTGGCCATGGCACACAGGGGAAGCGACCATCTGCTTCTCCACCCCTCCCCCTCTTTTTCCTCTCTGTCTCTCTCTTTCCCTCCCGCAGCCGAGGCTCCATTGGAGCAAAGATGGCCCGGGCGCTGGGGATGGCTCCTTGGCCTCTGCCCCAGGCGCTAGAGTGGCTCTGGTCACGACAGAGCGACGCCCCGGAGGGGCAGAGCATCGCCCCCTGGTGGGCGTGCGGGTGGATCCCAGTCGGGCGCATGCGGGAGTCTGTCTGACTGTCTCTCCCCGTTTCTAGCTTCAGAAAAATACCAAAAAAAGAAAACTTTGGCACATACGCAGATGAACAAGAATATTCAGAGCAGTATTGCTTTAATAACAAAAACTATAAACAATCCAAAAGTCCACCCTACACAAGGGCACAAGAAACAAATAATAACATTCCCCTATGGCTATGCATGAAACTCCTCTGGGAAATACAAAGCATGAGCTGACTGGGTCATAGGTATATGCATTTAATTTTACTAAGATTTCCCAGAACTCTTTGCAGGATAATCCTACCAGTTAACACTCTAAATTTTAGCAGAGACTCCTAACTAAAGTTTGTTATTTTCTGTTTTCTAATATTTGTTATTCTGATGTGGGACCAAATTTTTATTTTACATTTGCCTTTTTTGATTTGTATCTCTTCATAGACTTTTTAGCCAGCCAGACTTCTGTAAATTATCTAACCACTTCTTTGCCCATTTGGCTATTGGATTTCCTGTCATTTTTTTTTCTAAAATGCAGGATATGTTTGTATATTCTATATGTCAGTCCCTTTTTGGATATTATGGATATCTTTTTCCAGTCTGTCATCTGTTAACTTTCTCTTTGCTGTCCTTCAAATCAAAGAAATTCTTAACTTTTAGTAAGCAATTTTTCACCTTAAAGTTTTTGCTTTTGGGGTCCTATTCAAATTTTTCACCATTTTTGCACTATAAATACTTTGAATAGTTTTAAAGTTGTATCTGCATTCTTTTGAAAGGTTCTTTCTTAAAAAGTTTTGGCAGCTATTATAAGTAGTATCTATGATAATTTCTAATTAAATTTTTGATTGGTTAATGCCAATAAGATGAATACTATCATCCTTATCCCCTATTAGTTATAATAGCCATTCTGTGCAACCCATTTATTTCTTATGTACATAATCATAATATCTGTAAATATTTGCAATATACGCAGCATTTGTTTCTTTCTCTCCAATCTAATAAGACTTCTTTTCCTTACATCACAGCATTGGCCAAACCTTCAGTGTTATGTCAAATATTAAGAGTATTCTTGTCTTGGGCGAATCTTAGAATGAAAGTTTCGCCACAAACACAATAGTTGCTGTAGAATTTTTGGTATATTTATTTTATCAAATCAAAAAAGTTCTGCCCTGGCTGGTTGGCTCAGCGGTAGAGCATCGGCCTAGCGTGCGGAGGACCCGGGTTCGATTTCCGGCCAGGGCACACAGGAGAAGCGCCCATTTGCTTCTCCACCCCTCCGCCGCGCTTTCCTCTCTGTCTCTCTCTTCCCCTCCCGCAGCCAAGGCTCCATTGGAGCAAAGATGGCCGGGGCGCTGGGGATGGCTCTGTGGCCTTTGCCCCAGGCGCTAGAGTGGCTCTGGTAGCAACATGGCGACGCCCAGGATGGGCAGAGCATCGCCCCCTGGTGGGCGTGCCGGGTGGATCCCGGTCGGGCGCATGCGGGAGTCTGTCTGACTGTCTCTCCCTGTTTCCAGCTTCAGAAAAATGAAAAAAAAAAAAAAAAAAAAAAGATTAAAAAAAAAAAAAAAAAAAAGTTCTTAAAATTTTTAATTTTATGAAAGTTTTTATCATCAGTAGTGCTTGAATTTTATCAAGCGTTTATTTCTACATCTATCGATGTAATCATGATATTTTCTTATTCCAATAATGTTCTAACTTCCAGAACTGTTATTTTTTTGTGCAGTTTTAAGTAATTAAGTTTGTGATAATTTATTACAGCCTCAAAAAGAAACTAACACAGTATGTAATTCTCATAAGTTTACATTTCTTTATAAATTGTAGTATACAAAGGTTAAGACACTTGCCCAAGGTCACGCAGCGGAGGATTCCAGCTCCTGGTTAAAAACCCGTATGTGACTTTTCAGATCTCTCTACAATTACAAAGGCTTCACCTGGCAGGCCTTCTGGGGAACCTCCCCCCAACCCCGCCTGGCCCCCACAGACTTGGTGCCCAGGCCACACACTGCGGTCTCTGAAGGCAGTTGCAGTTGCAGTCAACAACTCAGGCCCCCTGGCTGATTATGCTCTTTGCATATCTGCATTCCCAGCCCTGATGCCTTGACTCCTGGGTCTTTATCTGAGGCCTTGGACAGACACATCGTCAAACATCTCTGCTGAGGCTTCCTTATAAGGGGAAGTGGAAGAAACCTTGAAAACACTTTGCCGCACTCTTGACTTTTTTTCCAATACTTTTCCACTCCTAACCCTCCCTTATCCTCCCCCCCACCCCAACTGCAGGGTCTGTGAATTGCTGGAGCCTTTAGTTCGAGCTTCCTCAGCAGTGAGACAATCCCCATGTCTGCGCTGACACACTTCACCCTGATCAGTTCACCCTTCCATGGGGAACTGGAGCAGGGTTGTCAGTACCTTCTCCAATTTTAGACTATCACTTACACCATCGCCATAGGTGATGAAAGGCTTAACTTTTTCATTTTTGGTTTCTTATAGTAATCAGCTACTCCAACACCTAACACACCTGCTAGCTCAACTCTCACTCCCCCAACTCAGTTGAGCTCCTGACAACAGCTAAGGTGGAACAGCAGGAATTCAAACCTAGGCAGTCTAACTCTAAGTCTATAAACCAAACATGATGCTCTTCTGCCCTTCTGCCTTCTTTTGTGTTAAAACAGTCTGAGGATGGCGACTTGGACAGGGCAACAGAAGCTGACTAAGATAATTAGATAGGTAAACTCAACAAGATTAGAGATGGCCTGGATGTAGAAAATGAGAGAATGAGAAGAATACAAGAAGACTTCTTAATTTGCATATTACAATAAGGTGGTGGTCCCCGTTTACTAAGACAGGAAATTGAGGTAGGGTGACAGGTGGCAAGGGAATATGGGGAAACAAGAGATCCTCTCTGGACATATTAAGGTTTGAGATTCTTAATAACCATCCAACTAAAGATGTCAAATAGGTCACTGCACATAGAATTTTGGAATTTGAATGAGCATATCCATTTTACTTTTTTTCTCTTTTCCTAGATATTTTCCTAAGAAAAGAGAAGTATTGTATAAGAGAATACTGCACAGACACCACTTTAAGCACTCCTGTTCACTCTTACAATTTCCAAAAAGAATCACCCAAAAAGAGTCAGATATTGCCACTCTTCTGAGAAAAATGGAGAGCCTCTCTCAAATATGGTTGGTATATGATCAGTTTACAAATGGAAACTACCAGATAAGAATTCTCAAAGAATGACCAGAACCTAGAACTAAGCAAGCTAACAATACGTTCATTAAAAATTTGAGAACTCAATAACTGCCACACGTTAGCCTTATTTTACTGTAAGCTTATCATTTTTAACCTTTCCAGTTATTTGTTCAACCAAGAAGTTGGTCAATTTATTAGCCTTGAAATATAAAGGGAAATTCAAAAATTTAGTTGGGTCAATTTTTTTTTAATTTTTATTTATTTATTTTTTACAGAGACAGAGTGAGTCAGAGAGAGGGATAGACAGGGACAGACAGACAGGAACAAAGAGAGATGAGAAGCATCAATCATTAGCTTTTCATTGCGCGTTGCAACACCTTAGTTGTTCATTGATTGCTTTCTCATACGTGCCTTGACCACGAGCCTTCAGCAGACCGAGCAACCCCTTGCTGGAGCCAGCAACCTTGGGTTCAAGCTGGTGGGCTTTTGCTCAAATCAGATGAGCCCACGCTCAAGCTGGCAACCTCGGGGTCTCGAACCTGGGTCCTCTGCATCCCAGTCCAACACTCTATCCACTGCGCCACCGCCTGGTCAGGCAGTTGGGTCAAATATTGGAAGCTGCCTTGGACACTCAGTTTCCATTAAAACCTTCTTCCCCATACATGAATACACTTCTGGAGTTGGCTTTTGTACTTAATCATATGTTATACTGCAGAGTTTTAAAATCTGTTTCAGATTTAACTTTCATCTGCCCAACTGAATTTTTGTTTGTTTGTTGGTTGGTTGGTTGGTTGGTTGGTTGGTTGGTTGGTTTTACAGAGACAGAGAGTCAGAGAGAGGGATAGACAGGGACAGACAGACAGGAATGAAGAGATGAGAAGCATCAATCATTAGTTTTTCGTTGTGCATTGCAACACCTTAGTTGTTCATTGATTGCCTTCTCATATGTGCCTTGACCGCGGGCCTTCAGCAGACTGAGTAACCCCTTGCTCAAGCCAGCAACCTTGGGTCCAAGCTGGTGAGTTTTTGCTCAAACCAGATGAGCCCGCGCTCAGCTGGTGACCTCAGGGTCTCAAACCTGGGTCTCGGCATCCCAGTCCGACGCTCTATCCACTGTGCCACCACCTGGTCAGGCCCAACTGAATTTTATTTCCTTTGAGGGCAGGGACTAGGTCATAGTCCCTAAAACAGTGTTGAATACATAGCAAGCATTTAAGGGAATTTGCTGAGTTGAAGTTGTTCCCACTAACTGTATATACAAGCACCATGTGGGATTACTTCCCCTACATTGCACTCAGGACTCGATTCACTCACACAAGTACAGTAATAGTCATTATATTGTTTATGGCTTTGCAACATTAGATGCACAATGTATTTCTAAGAAAGCACTAAGTATGCTTAAAACTGAGCATTTTTATAAAAATAATAAAAGTTAATGACTATCCATGATCTATGATCTAAAAATACACCTGTTCTTTTTCATTTGGAGATGGTAACTCGCTTACTGTTGCACAGTGGGAAAGAAGAAATATAGTCCTGTTAATCACTCTTAACCAAAAGCTTATTAAGTTACAGTTTCCCAAAAGGCTTATCTTACATGACTGTCAATAGGCTGCAGGTGTTTCTCTGAAAGAGTCTTTTTATAATGCAGTAATGTCATGAAGAGACAGCCTGGAGTAAAAGAAAACCTAGTGGACTATGAATCAGAAAATCTACCTTCTAAATTCTAGTTTGATTAAGGAGCCCTGAAACCGTTCAGTAAGATACCAACTCATTGGTCTCCAATTTTCTGATTTATAAGTCAAAAGGACTGATTATAAATTAAACAAATAAATTTGTGTCAAATTGCACCAGAACAATAGGCAGGTAACCATAACCTAGAACTTAAAAATTTCACAGAGGACATATTAACAGAAATCTGTCCACATTAAAATAGCTTAAACCAAACCATAAAATTGGGATTTCTGTTACTATTGTCAACCTTAAAAGCAAATTTTGTTGACTAACAACAGTGGAAATGCACAAGAACAGAGAAGCATGTTTCACATGAAAAAAAAATCATGACTACTGATTTGTACTGATATACCTAAATTGTGGTAAAAATAAACTAAATTTTAATATTAGCTAAATACCCACTCATGGAGATAGCAGTTACACTTACATTGCCCAACAGACAAAAGGTTGCACTCCTCCAAAAGCTTGTATGCCCATTTTTTAAAAACTTTATAAATGTAGGCTAGGGGGTTCTAGTCCTACCTACCAAAAGTAGTCCTATTGTGTTCCAACAGCCTGCTCTGGAGCTTCCAACAGTAATTCCACAACCACAGAGCAACTGATGAACATTTCAACAAATAACCCAGAAAACATTCCCACTCCTAGACTATCGGTTATTTATAAAAGCAAAAATATTAGAAATTTAAGTGTTAAAAATTTTAGAGACATGGTCAAGTACATTATGATATATCCACACAATAGAACAGACTATGTCACCATTTAAAAAAAATATTTACAAATAAGTTGTAATGAAATGAGAAATGTTTAAAACATAATACTGAAAAAATAAGGAAGATACTAAATGTTATGTTCTTCATAAACTCAACTATGGAAAAATGCATTAAGAAAGATTAGAAGAAAAGAATTGTTGGGGAGTAGAATTATAACTTATAGCAAATCCATGCTTACCAGATTTTCCCATATTAAATATGTACCTTAATTATTGAAAAAGAGAGAGAAAATTGGGGGGAAAGTGCAAATGCAAATAAATCTCTAGTAGAATTTTAGAAACCATAAACAGTGCTAATTATCAGGCTTTTTTTTTTCACTTTGCGTGCAAAAGACTTTAACTAAGGGACTGATTTTAAATTAACTATATTGTAAAATAAGTTCTGTGATTATGAAAATGTTGCTTATCACCACTGCTACTGCATTTTATAGATTCAATAGTACCCATTACTGATATTTGTTTTCCCTTGACCAGATGTTTCACATATTATATATGAAATTATATAGTGAAAAAAACTTTATCCCACTTCATAATGCTTTCCCAAATATACAACTAGTCCCTGGCCAAAGAATTTTTCTTGAATATAACCCTATGTACTTTTTATTTACACCCTAATCACTCTTCTGACTTATTTCATCTAACATACCTTAGAAACACACATCACTATTTATAAACCCATGTCCTTCTTCATAAATACTATTATTCTATTGCATGAATGTAACACAATTCATTGGTAACTGCTTACTGATAAGACAAATTATTTCCAGTTTTTCTCTATGACAAACAAGGTTTCTGTGAAAATCTTGTGCAAGTATCTTAATGTACAGCAACAAGTATATTGTAGGATAAATTCTTGGAAGTAGAAAGAATATATGTACTTTTTAAAAATGATATTGCCAAATTGCCTTCCAAAGTACAATCGTCCCTTGCCATATCGCGGTTCACTTTCCGCAGTCTTACTGTACCGCAGATTTTTAAATTGTATAGATCTAATTTTGTATTGTGGAGTTTTTCGCTATATCATGGGATTTTGCGGTATATAGGTATTTTTATATATTTATTATCTTAATTATTTAGAAAGTGTTTAAGAGCATAGGAAGTGTTTCTAAGAGTGTGGGAAAAGTTAACAGTGTGGGAAAGGTTTATAAGAGTGTGGAGAGGGTTTAGAAAGCCTTAATATATATATAAACAATAAAATAAACATTAGGTCACTACTTCGCAGATTTTCACCTATGGGGAGGGTTAGAACCTAATCCCCACAATAGACAAGGGACCGCTGTATTTGTACCAATTAACACTCCAGGGAAACATTTCCCATCAACATAGATTTTTTTTTAAGTGAGAGGTGGGGAGATAGTGAGACAGACTCCCTCATGCACCCCGACTGGGATCCACCCAGCAACCCCATCTGGAGCCGATGTTCAAGTACCCGCTATCCTCAGCGCCGAGGGCCACGCTCGAACCAATAGAGCCACTGGCTGAGAGAGGAAGAAAGAGAGAAAGGGGAAAAGGAGGGGAAGAAAAGCAGGTGGTCACTTTTCCTGTGTGCCCTGACCAGGGATCAAACCCGGGAAGTCCACACACCATGCTGACACTCGATCCACTGTGCAAACCAGCAGGGCAGCATAGATTTTTAAAAGCAAACTGCAATACTATCAATGACCAGAAAGGTAACATAAACTAGGAAGCAGGCTAGGGTACAAAAATGACAGACTGGAGAGCATATTCAAACATTGCAAGAGGCAGCTTCTATTTAAGCCCAGCCTAAGAATGCCTTCTAGAAATCAATCCTCAATGTTGTTAGATGGTCTATTTCTCAAAAGTCAAAATTCTGTATTTCTGCATGAAATCTCCACATTTTTAAATCACTGACACCCCATTAAAATTCTAGAGTTGGCATGACTAACAAAACATGTGTGAGTGGGAATACTGGTATACAACCTTGGAAGCATCCCCGGTAAAATCTGAAGCCAGCCCACACACACAGAGGGAAGGGTGAGACCAGAGAGAGGCAGGGCACTCCAGATTGATAGGTGCCAGTTTTAACAAGCACCTACTTATAAGGCTTGTCTTGGGTAGCTATAAGATTAGTATATACATATTTGCAGCCACCTGCCACATCCTGAAAGTTTTGAGGCCTTAACTGGCTCAGTCACATATACCTTATAGATGGTCTTAACACGCTGCTCTCTCAGGGCAATGTCCTTGGAAATGGTTCCCACCAGTGGGAATGGTGGGTAGAACATATATTCCAAGGACAGGGGAGGAGGTGAAGAGCCTCTAATTGCCCAGGTCCAGTTCAAAGGTCAACTGATGGTCGAGTCTTCTTAATTACCTCCACAAGAAGGAATCTGTTGGACCTCCAACCTGTGACCCCTCCCCTTCCCCACCACATCTGACAAAGACTGCCATGGCAATAGGCTGTATTCAACATATAGTTATAAATCTGCAATTTCCTTAGTTTATATTACATATTTTTTATTGATTGATTTTTAGAGAAAGGGGGACGGGGAGAGAGAGGAAAGAGAGAGAATTAGATATGCTGTTTCATTGGTTGATTCTTATATGTGCTCTGACTGGAGATCAAGCCTGCCACCTTGGTGTTTTGAGGGGATGCTCTAACCAAATGAGCTACCTGCCATGGCCTACATTAATTTTGGTTTTTTCATGAACTAGAAGATGGATTTTATCAACTACATAGTCACTATCCGCTCAAATTATTACAATGACTTAACTCTTTCCCAGAGGTTTTTATTAATCAGTTTCCAACAGTGCATTCCTTTGACTTACCTTGTTAGTCCTTTAGAGGGCTGGGTTTGTTTTCCTCCTTTTATGGAACTACTACATGTTTTAAAACTTAAGTCATTGTCCTATTAGTGTAATCTTCATTTACCCAAAGGGAAAGAAAATCTCTAATCATTTTGCTATACTACCTTCCACTCAACATATCCACCTTCTTACAGAAGAAATTGTGGAATAAATTAAAAAGACTTGCTACCTCTAGTTTTCATAGTATTTACAATCCATGTAAAATATTTTCATATTTAGTACATCCTTATAGTTTAAAAAAATAAAGACAATATAAGAGAATAAACTCTGAAATTGTTATATCTATATCAAAAATATTCATATTCATGGATAAAATACCATGGTATTTTTAATGTTTCATTATCTCTTGTACATAAATACTTGCAAAAGGACCAATCTGACAAAGCAAATGGATTGTATAATTACAAACAGAAATTAATTGTTTGAAAATATGAAAATTATAAGCAATTTAATATTAAAGTCTGTTACTTATTTAAAAAGAAAGAAGACCTCTTCTACAATTTTGAAAACTAAAATTTAAAAAGTATTAGCTTCAAAAAAAAGTATTAGCTTTATTTATTATAAATAAAACATACGACTTAATTTTAGAACTTTAGCTTTTAAAGAATTTCTAGTTTCTAACATAACCTGTTGAGTTTTTTTTTTAATTTTAACTGAATTAATAGGGGTGACATTGGTTAGTAAAATTATATAGGTTTCAGGTGTACAATTCTATAATACATCATCTGTATATTGTATTGTGTGTTCACCACCTCAAGTCAGGTCTCCTTCAAGCACCACTTATCCACCCTTTACCCTCTTCTACTTCCCTTCACCCTCTTTCCTCTCTGTTAATCACCATGCTGTTGTCTGTGTCTATGAGGTTTTCTTAAAATTAACCCCTAATGAACAAACAAAATAGAAAATCTCATAGATAGACTGACAGTTGTCAGAGGGGCCTGATGAAAAAAGTGAAGGGATTAAGGAGATATTTTCTTAATATAAAAAAACCCACAATAACAAAAGAGGACCAAAAAGCATGTATTCAAGAATCTTTATAACTTAGCAAAGCTTTCGATGTATATGTCCATATATATGTATACATAATATATTAGTATTAACATACTTATCAATCTATATCTGTCTGTGACAAATATATCAATTGTTCATATAAGAAAATAATATACATGGTTATACATATCCATACATATGCCATTGGGTAGTCTACTTTAATTTCCAGATGCATGGTCCAAAACATTACAAATTCCTCCATTAGCATTTCTAAATATATACATGTTCTTACTTCCCCTTAAAAGGTATGCTGAAACTACTCAAGTGTTTCTTTATGCTAAAAATACTAAGTGCTTCTTTTCAAAATAAAAACTGATTAGATCACCATAACATTTTTTAAAAATAAAATAAAATAAAAGCTCTATATTAAGCATATTTCACTGGAACTCAACACTTTATCATAAAAAGAAATTTAAGAAAAAATTACATCTTTAAATTATAATCTGCACATCAGATTACTTCTTTAAATGTGTCCTCAGAACACAAAATAAAATTTAAAATATGATAGAATATATTTTAGTTTTCCCTAAAATATAAATTAAGCCATAAGAAAAACTTTGAGACAATATATATGGAAAACAGACCATTGGAAGATGCAAATAATTCATACAATACAGTATAAGATTTAATATATAAATTAGGTATCACTTCATCAGCTGTTAGTCATGTCAGTCTAAATTTTACACCATAGCCTGACCTGTGGTGGCGCAGTGGGATAAAGCGTCGACCTGGAACACTGAGGTCGCCGGTTCGAAACCTTGGGCTTGCCTGGTCAAGGCACATATGGGAGTTGATGCTTCCTGCTCCTCCCCCTTCTCTCTCTCTCACTCATCTCTCGCTAAAAAAAAAAAATAAAAAAAAAAATAATAAATTTTACACCATATATTAAAATATTAAAGAGCTATAAAAGATCATTGCAATATAGAGTCAATATGGGAAAATATATATTTGTGGTTTTATACACAATCTCAATTAATCCATTCTATATAATAGTTTTCCAAAATATGAACGGCACTTTACAGGCAATAGAACATACCAGGTTGGACATCCTGGTATATTTTAATATACAGGAAAATAAAAGAGAAAACATACTTTTAACAAGACAGTTACATAGTACAGGTGGAATGTAGAATAAGATTTTGCCTTAACACAATCTTGGATAAGATTAAAGAAATATCAATAAGAGTTTCTACTACTTTCAATTAGCAATTTTTAAAAATGAATGCCACTGTGATTTCAGTTTTCTAATTCTTCAAAACTGAGAAAACATAAAAGGGAAAAGGGGTCAGGAGAGACAACCTGATCCTTTATGAATTTTAAACATCAGTGCTGCCTATGGGCTGCGTTTAGGCTGCTTTTCTGTTGACAGTTTCCTAAATTACTTCTGCCACTCTGAATTGCACATCAGCAGTCAGATGAGTTTCCCAGACTTCATTATGCTATTGTGTAACCATAGCTGCCACAATGTAGTACCACAGGAAGTCTGTCTTTGAGTATTTCTTTACTTGGGTATTCAGGTAACTTGAGCATGTTGATGCTTTAAACGAAAAATAAACCACCATTAAATAGGAAATCTATGAAACTTCTGATTGTTTTGTCTAGCAGTGAAAACACTATGTAAATTAACATAAAACCACCATCTCAAATTTGCATTCAAATTGGAAAACCCTGGAGAGTAGTATTTAAAAAGTAAAAATGAAAACAAAAATCCTGCTGCACTGCAGTTTTCTTTAGCATTCAAATGCAGTGAAAGAAAATAAGTTCCTTGAGCCAAAAATAAATTAGCAAGAGCAATTCAGTTTGAAATGATTGTAAAACTCAGTGATACTACAACAATTTAACTTTAGTGATAGTTGAACTATAGGCAATTAAATTTTAGGTAGTTTTCTCAAACACATTCTCTACCAAGAAAAGGGGAAGCAAGAAACTTTGTAGCTATTTATTTATCAATAAATCCAAAATGCTGGCAGAAATCACTGTTCAGGTTTTCCTCTCCTTGTAGCAATAATGTAGACCTTTTGTTTTTTAAGTGAGAAGTGGGGAGGCAGAGAGACAGACTCCCTCATGTGCCCCAACCAGGATGCACCTGGCAAGCCCCCTACCTGGTAATACTCTGCCCATCGGGAACCATTGCTCCATTGCTCAGCAACTGAGCTATTTTAGTGCCTGAGGCAAGGCCATTGAGCCATCCTCAGCACCCAGGGCAAACTTGCTCCAACTGAGCCATGGCTTTGGGAGGGGAAGAGAGAGATAGAGAGAGAGAAGAGAGAGGGGGAGGGATAGAGAAGAAGATGGTCACTTCTCCTGTGTGCCTTGACCAGGAATTGAACCAGGGACATCCATACACCAGGCCAATGCTCTACCACTGAGCCAAATGGTCAATGCCTAATGTAGACTTTTGATCATTCAAAATTAATCAAAAATTCAAGATGCATTTAAATTAAAAAGTTTAACATACCATGTGCTTGAAGTCAGAAGATTTAGAATGTATGGCACAGCAGCGATTGTAAAATTCTGCAATCCGCTTCCGCCCATGATATTAGCAAATCCACCACCCTGGAACTAACAGTTCGTATCTTAATAAGTTTCTAAAATTTATGTTTTTTGAGTTTTCTCACTTTTAGTTTTAAAAATGGCACTGGGCAGCACCAGGTATATTGTCTGTGAAATTGCAAATTACCTTCCTACTTGGGAAGGTCCATTGTTTGCTGGAGGAGGGGTTTTCATGCCAGAAAAGTTTTAAAAGGAAGAAGAAGAAGAAGGAAAGAGAAGGAAGCCATGATGGCAGGGAAAGAAGAAGCCAGTTTGTGCAGAGAGAGAGATGTGCAGATGGAGAACCAGAGGTGAGGGGCTTTGAGACTGGTGGGGCCTTTGATTCTAGGAAAAACTGGGGAAGATTCTCCTGGTTGTGGAACTGGAGAATGTGTCAGGGCTTTGTGAGCTCAGAGTGAAAGGGAAGCATTTTTCCCTGTGTGTGTTTGCTCATCAGCCAGTACAAGACTTGAGTAAAGAAATGGTCCACCATTTTTTGGCTCCACTGTTTCTTTACCATCTGCCCAAATCTAATGTCAACCTGCATGTATGTGGCTGTGACAACCACAACTATTGGCCATACAAAGTTGTAATCACAAAAGGAAAATGTTTGTCATAGATATATTTCAAATTCTAAATTAGGGTAAGAATATATTCAACTCTAGATCACTGACAAAATAACATTTTTGTACCTGAAACACTCCAATTAGCAAGCTTCCATGGAGTTATCCCTCTTCATTTCTATAAGCTACTACTATGCTTTCAATTGGTCACATCACATAGCTCCACTACTGCATTTAGCATACTGCATGTAGAATTATTTTCTTTTATGTGTCTCCCTACTAAACTGGGACTAATTTGAGGGCCTAAGTATGTCATATCTGTACTTGTAGCCATGGGGTTAGCAAAATTCCTGGTATCTAGTAGACAGTTATTAAATATTGGCTAAATTGGCCCTGGCCAATTGGCTCAGTGGTAGAACATCAGCCAGCATATGGATGTCCCAGGTTCAATTCCCTGTCAGGGCACACAGTAGAAGCTACCATCTGCTTCTCCACCCTCCTCCTCTCATTCTCTCTCTCTGTCTCTCTCTTCCCCTCCCGCAGTGTAAAGCCAGTATTCACGGCCACCATCACATCTGCCTGGCCCATCCAGGTTCGCATTAGATTCGGACAGATAATAATGAAACAATGGAGCCAAGAACTGGTGGGCCATTACCTTTAATCCTAGCTTGCACCTGGCGGGCAAGTAAAAACACATGCTGGGCTCCAAAACCCACTCACTCAGTGTTCACAAAGCTACTGATTTATACAAGTTTCCTAGAATCAAAGGTTTCTAGCTCACTAGCCTTATTCACCTCTGTTCCCCATCTCCTCTCTGCACAAACTGGCTTCTCCTTTATCACTCCGCCATCTTGGCTGCTTCTCCTGGCCTACTCCACGTGGCCTCTCTCTGCTCTCCTCTCTGCTCTCTCCTCTAATGCTAATCTCAGGGACTGAGAGAGAGCAAGCTCCCGGTCTGCCCCACTTTATAGTGTAGAAATCCAAACCTTTAATCCAATATACAACAAGGAAGTCTCTGATACAAAGTCGCTTATCTGGCATAATGGGATTCCTCATGAGAGTGCACCACCCCACATCAAAAAGAGTGGGAAAGGCTTAGTCCCAAAACCAAGCCCCAGGATACAAGGATCCTGCCTGCCCACAGCCCACCCCAACACATATTAATATAATCATGCCTATCCCAAGCAAGAAGGACAACCAATACCATCACCTGGGCGACGGGCTTCCACGTGGGCAGCGCCATCTTTAACAAAGTGAGCATAATATATTTTATCTGCCCAACATGCAGCCATGGCTTGGATGGAGCAAGTTTCCCCTGGGTGCTGAGGATAGCTCAATGGCCTTACCTTAGGTACTAAAATAGCTCGGTTGTTCAGCAATGAAGCAACAGCCCCATATGGACAGAGCATACCTGGTAGGGGGCTTGCCAGGTGGATCCCAGTCAGGGCGCATGCGGGAATCTGTCTCTCTGCCTCCCTGCTCCTCACTTAAGAAAAAAAAATTGCTAAATACATGAATGTCTGCTTGATTAAAGCAATAGAGGCTCTTACAAATAATCCAAATAATGTTCCTGTTTGAAAAATATCTAGGTTAAAGGGATTTTGTTTTGTTTTCACGGAGGAAAAACTAGGAAATTCTTTACATGTCTCTTTCCAGGGATTCACAACATTAGATGCATTTCTTTTTTTAAATGACAACTAACATAATAAAACAACAGAAAGGCTAACACAACAATAAATATCATTAGAAAACTTGATCTTGGGTACCTGGCTGTAGAGGATGTAATTACCACTTCTGAAATTCTATTGTTAACATTTGAAAAAAAATTAGTATTTCAAATTAGCCTTTGTATATATATCATAATTAATCACACTGATCCTGAAATAAATCTTGTTTTTTAAATAAGTAGTAGTGCTTTTTGGATAAATTAGAATGATGATAAACATTTAATGTATAAGTATTAAATATTAAATGCATGTGCATATGCATACTCAAAGGCAGTAGATTAATATTAAAAATATTTTCTAACATGATTCATAGTACAAAGCATTATTCAGTTGATTTAAAAAAAAAACTGTTGAAACTCAAATTACCAAAATAATCTTGAAAAAGAACAAGGTCAGAGGGCTCACTGTTCCTGATTTCAAAACTTAAACTACAAAGCTACAGTATCAAAACAGTGTGGCACTGGCATAAAGACAGAAACACAGACCAATGGAAAAGAACAGAAAACCCAAAAATAAACTCTCCTCACATATACAGCCAAATGAGTTTCAACAACTGTGCTAAGAACATTCAATGGGGAAAAGTCAGTCTTTTCAACAAATTGTGCTGGGAAAACTGGATATCCACCACAAAAATATGAAGGTAGACTCTTATCTAGTACCATTTACAAATATTAACACAAAATGAATCAAAGACCTAAACTTCAGAGATAAAACTACAAAATTCCAGAAGAAAACAGAAAAAGCTTCATGACACTGAATTTGGCAATGATTTCTTGAATATGACACTAAAAGCACAGGCAACAGAAGTCAAATAGATTAACTGAACTTTATCCAAATTAAAACTTATATGCCAAAGATAGCAGGAACAGAGGGAAAAGGTAACACACAAAACGGGTGAAAATATTTACAAATCATAAGTCATAAGCAATTGATATCCAAAAACTACACAGAACTCCAATTCAACAACAGCAACAACAACAAAAAATAATTAAAAATAGGAAAGGACTTGAATTGACATTTCTCCAAAGAAGATACACAACAGCCTATAAGCACATGAAAAGATGCTTAATCAAAAAATCTCTTATTAGGGAAATGAAAATCAAAACCACAATGAGATAATGACTTCATACAAATTAGGATAATTTTTTTAAGATTTTATTTATTGCCTGACCAGGCGATGGCACAGTGGATAGAGCATCAGCCTGGGACATGGAGGACCCAGGTTCAAAGCCCCAAGGTCACCAGCTTGAGCACTGGCTCATCTGGCTTGAGCAGGGGCTCACCAGCTTGAGTGCAGGGTCATTAGCTTGAGCGTGGGATCATATACATGACCCCATGGTCACTGGCTTGAGCCCAAGGTCACTGGCTTGAGCAAGGGGTCACTCACTCTGTTGTAGCCCCCATCCCTGGTCAAGGCACATATGAGCAAACAATCAATGAACAACGAAGGGGACTAAGAAGCCACAACAAAGAATTGATGCTTCTCGCCTGACTAGGCAGTGGCGCAGTGGATAGAGCGTCAGACTGGGATGTGGAGGACCCAGGTTCGAGACCCCAAGGTCACCAGCTTGAGCGCAGGCTCATCTGGTTTGGGAAAAAAAAAAAAAAAAAAAAAAAGCTCACCAGCTTGAGCACAAGGTCACTGGCTCGAGCAAAGGGTTACTCGGTCAGCTGTAGCACCACGGTCAAGGCACATATGAAAAAGCAATCAATGAACAACCAAGGTGTTGCAACAAAAAACTGATGATTGATGCTTCTCATCTCTTTCCGTTCCTGTCTGTCTGTCCCTATCTGTCCCTCTCTCTGTCTGTCACTCTGTCTCTATCACCAAATAATGTATTTTTTTATTCATTTTAGAGAGAAGAGAGAGAGAGAGAGAAGCGGGGAAGAGCAGGAAACATCAACATATGTGCCTTGACCCAAACATCCCATATGTGCCTTGACCAGAAAAGTCAGCGTTTCAAATCTCCAACCTCAGCGTTCCAGGTCTGCTTTATCCACTGTGCCACCAAAGGTCAGGCCTAGGGTGAGTTTTAAGAAAACAAACAAAAAATAAAACCCACCAACCCCCACCACGAAAGAAAGAAAGAAAAGAAAGAAAGAGAGAGAGAAGAGAAGAGAAGAGAAGAGAAGAGAAGAGAAGAGAAGAGAAGAGAAGAGAAGAGAAGAGAAGAGAAGAGAAGAGAAGAGAAGAGAAGAGAAGAGTAAGGAAAAGAAAAGAAAAAAAAGAATTGAAAGGACATGCAGAAACTGGAACCCTCATGCACTATTGGTGGGGATGGATAATGGTGCAGACACTGTAGAAAACAGTCTGGCAGTTTCTCAAAATAATGAAACAGAGACTTACAGTATATATCCAAAAGAACTGAAAGCAGAGAATCAAAGAGATATTTGAACACCCCTGTTCATAACAGCATTCCTCACAACAGCCGAAAGGTGAAACAACCCAGTGACCATCCGTCTATGAATAAAGAGATAAACAAAATGTGATATGCACACAATGAAATATTATTTAGCCTTAAAAAGGAAGAAAATTCTGACATATGCCACAATACACATGAACCTTGAGGACATGTGGTAAATGAAATAAGCCAGTCACAAAAAGACAAATAATGTATGGTTTCACTTATACAAGGTACTTAGAATAGTCAAATTCAGAGAGACAGACAAGAGATGGTGGTTGTCAGGGGCTGGAGGAGTGGGAATGAATAGTTAGTGTTTAATGGGTACAGTTTCAACTGAGGAAGACAAATAATTTTAGGAGATGGATGGTGGTGATGGTTGCACAGTGCAAAAGTACTTAATGTCACAGAATTGTACACTTTAAAATGGTAAACGTTATGTATTTTTTAGCACACACACTATAAAAGCTGTTGAAAATGTACCAAATTTTTCTATTTGAAGTCACGGATGTGTATATATTCACACAGAAGAAAACAGCAACCCACTATAAATGAATCTCTAAAAACAGCAGTTTTCTTCTCTAGCTGGGAAGTACTTTGGCCATTATTAAATGTTTTCATGATGAAATGTCTGAGCTTATGTCTGAGATCTAATTGAATATTAAAAGTATGCCTGAATCTTACTAATAAAATGTTATTGCATGAACAATTCCTATTTAGGGCAAAAGAATATCTAAAGAAGACCTGAATATGTCTGTAAACCAAAAAAAAATTCAACATTAGTTAATCTATACATGTTAACCTTGCCTAAAAAAAAAATAACAAAGGCAACCAAAAATGAAAAGGTATAAAAAAACAAGCTGTTCTCAATTTCCTATAGAGGCAAAATTTAAAAACACATATACCACTCTATCAGGACAAGGTGAGGAAATAAGCCTTGACACTGGTTTTTACACAAATTGCAACACAGTATTTCAGTAACAAGATATCAATCTGATATCTTCATATAACTAAATTTTGAAATGTAAGCTTTTAAAAAATCAAAGATTCCCCAATTTTAATACCTGAATTGAAATTGTTCTGTAAAATAATATTCACAAACAATCCCCAAAACCTTACTCCTCTTCTTTAAACTACAAATAAATATGACTGGGCTCTATACTTGAATAATCAGTGGATCTTATGCTAAGATCATTACTCATCAAACTGAAGCATATATGAGAAAAATAGTCTGGCAAATATTATGACACCTGGGTTATACAATGTAAAATTACAGTTAATAAAAAAAATAATATACAATTGCCCATTGGTCTCTGTAGGGGATTGGTTCCAGGATCCTCAGATGATACCAAAATCCACTAATGCTCACATCCCTTATTTGAATTGATGCAGTATTTGCATATAACCTACACATATTCTTTCATGTACTTGAAATCATCCCTAAGATTCCAAAATGGCGATGGAGTAGGCGGACATTCCAACTGTCACCTCCCAGGAAGAACTGAATTACAACTTAATATAAGAACAATCATCTTGGCCCTGGCTGGTTGGCTCAGTGGTAGAGCATCAGCCCAGCATATGGAAGTCACAGGTTTGATTCCCAGCTAGAGCACACACCAAAGGCGTCCATCTGCTTCTCCACCCTTTCCCCTCTCTCTTCTCTCTCTCTCTTCCCCTCCCACAGCCAAGGCTCCATTAAAGCAAAGTTGGCCCGGGCACTGAGGATGGCATCATGGCCTCTGCCTCAGGCGATAGAATGGCTCCAGCTGCAAAAGAGCAATGCCCCAGATGGGCCAAGCATCACCCCCTAGTGGGCATGCCGGGTAGATCCTGGTTGGGTGCATGTGGGAGTCTGTCTCTCAGCCTCCCTGATTCTCACTTCAGAAAAATGCAAAAAAAAAAAAAAAAAAACAATCATCTTGAAAAACCAACTCTGAACTAAATGAAGAGGAGTCTATGACCAAGGATCACAGAAGCCACACCAAGACTGGAAGGAAGGGTGGAGATGCAGAAAGGGCTGCCCTGCTCCCAGGAGCTAGCGGCAGAGGGTCCAGAGGGACTCTCACTACAGGGAGGGTCACCCTAAGAGAGGAGGGTCCTCAGCCTGAGGCTGGGTGCCCCAACCTAGAGCCCCAGAGACTAAAAGAGGTGCCCACATAGCATCTGGCAGTAGAAAGAGCCAAAGTTTTTGTCTGCGAGAAAAAAACAAGAGCTTTCAGAGATGCAGGCTCTGTCTTAAAGGGCCAGCACAGAGAATCTTATTCACAACCACTTCATCAGGGTTTTGACAGAAGCAGAGCTGAGAGGACTAGAGTTGAGTAGTAGAATGTGAAATTGATGGCCCAGGGAGAGACACTGTGGGGACAGCCATAGGACCCCCTGTGCTGAGTCACTCTTTGATACTGTAGTTGCCATCTTTCTCAGATGGAGCAGTCCCCTACATGTGTCATCAGCCTGGGAGAAAGCAACTGCCCCACCCTTGGGAGCCTCTTCTGCCCGCCCTATGAAGACCAGCCTGTCCTGAGAAGTCAGCCAGGAAGCAGGGGGTGCATCAGTGACTCAGTCTTCTGGCATTGGAGGTGGAGCTTTCCCACATGTTCCAGAGACTATAACTGGTAGTTCAGCCTCATGGGAGACTTAGTAGAAACTGTCTGGACTGTAGTCAGACCACATCTCTGGGTCTCAGAGGTCACACCCACCATACTCCTGGTGGCCACACACTCCTGAGGTCTGTAAAAAAAGTCTGGACAGACTGATACCTGGGGCCAAGGGGCAGAGCCATACCCACCACCCTTCCTAATTCTTGAACTGCCCCGGGCTCTAGACTCTACCAGAAGTTTTTTCGGTGGCAAAACCCAATAAGCAGCCAGCAGACAGAGGCTACAGGAGGCAGGGTTCAGGGAACCTTGGCCTTTTGTGGACCTTCTGCCAGGCTCAGAGTGGGCAAAAGTCAGCCTAGGTGTGCAGCTTGGTATTTGCATGTGCACATGGGCCCAGCAAAGGCAACCACAAGCCCTGGATTGCTTGTAGCTCCAAGAATGTTGCTGAGGGCCAGACATGAGCAATGTCCCCAACTGGTTTGTGCCAGGTTCCCTCCAGGGAGGTCCAGGGCCAGCACACCCAGTGGTCAGCTGCAGAAAGCATTGGTTCAGGACCTAACAACCCTTCCGGGTGGTGTGTCTTAAGGAAGGGTTCCTCACACCTGGCCCAGCTGAGGCAAGTTCCAGTCTCTGTGATCAGCACCAGCACAGCAGCTCATGTGCATTGGATAGGGTGGAGCTTCAGTCAGCTGGCCCAGGTGCTGGATATCCTGCCTCACTGGGCTAGGTTCCACAGAGGAAAGGGAAAGAGGCTTGGAGCACAGACATTTAAAGTGTGGGGCCCTGTCAGTCTATCGTTGGGTCTGGTTGAGGAGCTTAGCTACTTTCTGGGGGGACATAGTCAGCCCCAGGGGAGGATTCTCTCAGTCTTTCTCCCTGAGGTCAGGGACTCACCAGCTGGAAGAACTTTTGCAGAGAGAACTGTTAGCACCACTCAATCTGAACCTGCTGCTCATCTGGCTGGGGAGAAATAGAATGGAGTATGCAGCAGTGTCTGAGGAATTAGGCTCTGGAGTAGGGGCTTTTTCCCTGTATTGAGCTCCTGATCAAGTAGGAGGTCCCACCAACACTGTATTCCTAATCTCAGCTGCCCTAACCCATCAAGCTAGCAACATGTAGAGGGATTGGTGGGATGAAGCCATTCTGAGCCCACACCAGTCTTTATACAGAAGATTCTGTGGGAAGACCACACAGCTGTAAGAGGAGGCAGAGCAGCTGAAAAGTGGAGGCAAATCTTGTGAAGCTTGGGTCTTTTATGGAGCTGCTGTATCTCTAAGCAGAAGGACTGATCCTTATACATAGGTTGGCCCCTCCCACACTCCCCAGACACAGAAAACACAGACACAAACAGCAAAGAGAGCAGAAGCTCCAGATAGGTAGCCCATGGAAGATTACAAACAACAAAACAACAGCTGATGCCAACCCAAGAAGACCCAAAACAAACACAATCAGTAGTTGGTGGCCACCAGATAGCACCAATGCTAGACTCAGCTTGCTACACAAGCAGCACACCCAAAGGAGGAGTCCTGCAGGCACCAGACACTGGAGAATAAATATGCCCAACAGGACAGACACCGCACACATGATCAAGGTTGATCCTTAGAACCAGCCACCCCGAAAGGATAACCGCACCTATGAAAGGACCAACTACATTCAATACTCACATACAATAGGAGGGAAAATACTACCCTTAAGAAGCATTTCTAGAACAAGAAACTCAGGTGGCCTGTATGAAGATCAGTACCACTGAGCCCATCTTCCTCATAAAGACACCACAACAAATTTCAAAGTCAGATGGTGCTACTTAATACACAGATACAAAGGGCCAGCAAAGAAATACAACCCAAATGAATCAACAAGAGAAATCCCCCCAAAAAAAAAACTAAATGAATTGGAAGTAACCAAACTACCAGATGCAGAGTTTAAAATAATGATTTTTAGGATGCTCAAGGATCTTAGAGCAACAGTTGATGGACATAATAGCACCTAAATAAAGAGATAGAAAGCATCAAAAGCACATTGTAATCATAATAAAGAATCAGTCAGGGCCTGACCTGTGGTGGCGCAGTGGATAAAGCGTCGACCTGGAGATGCTGAGGTCGCCAGTTCAAAACCCTGGGCTTGCCTGGTCAAGGCACATATGGGAGTTAATGCTTCCAGCTCCTCCCCCCTGTCTCTCTCTTCTCTCTCTCTCTCTCTCCTCTCTAAAATGAATAAATAAAATAAAATAAAATATGGTATTGCCTGACTTGTGGTGGTGCAGTGGATAAAGCGTTGACCTGGAATACTGAGGTTGCCGGTTCAAAACCCTGGGCTTGCCCGGTCAAGGCATATATGGGAGTTGAAGCTTCCTGCTCCTCCCCCTTCTCTCTCTCTTTCTCTCTCTCTCTCTCTCTCTCCTCTAAAATGAATAAATAAAAAAAAAGAATCAGTCAGAAATGACAAATACAATATCAGAAATGAAGACTATACTAGAAGGAATCAACAGCAGGCTAGAAGAAGCAAAGGACTGAATCAGTAATTTAGAAGACAAGATAAACTTAAGCACAAAAATAGAGTAGCAAAATAAAAAGAGGCTCAAAAAGACTGAGGAAACTCTAAGAGACCTTTATGACAACATGAAGAGAAACAACATCTGCATCATAGGGGTTCCGGAAGGAGAAGAGAATGAACAAGGGATAGAGAACCTGTTTGAAGAAATCATAGCTGAAAATATCCCTAAATTGATGAAGGAAAAAGTCACACAAATTCAAGAAGCACAGAGAGTCCCATGAAAGAGGAATCCAAGGAGGCCTACACCAAGACACATCATCATTAAAATGCCAAAGTTAAGAGATAAAGAAAGAATACTAAAGGCTGCAAGAGAAAAGCAGTAGTTAACTGCTACCTACATAGGAGCCCCCATAAAAATGACATGACTTCTCAACAGAAACACTTGAGGCAAGAAGAAATTGGCAAGAAATATTCAAAGTGATGCAAAATAAGAACCTACAACCAAGACTACTTTATCCAGCAAGGCTATCATTTAAAATTGAAGGAGAAATAAAAAGTTTCCCAGACAAAAAAAGACTCAAGGAATTCATTACAACCAAACCAGTACTGCAAGAAATGTTAAGGAGCCTGCTGTAAAAAGAGCAAAGGAAAAAAAAAGAAATCAAGAAAAAAACGAATGTAGATTTAAAGAATGAAATGGTAATAAATAAGTACATATCAATAATAACCTTAGATGTAAATGGATTAAATGTTCTTATCAAAAGACATAGGGTAGCTGTGTGGATAAGAAAACAGGACCCATACATATGCTGTCTACAAGAGACACACCTCAGAACAAAAGATACACATAAACTGAAAGTGAAGGGATGGAAAAAAGTATTTCATGCCAATGGAAATGAAGAAAAAGCTGAGATAGCAATACTTATATGTGACAAAATAGACTTTAAAACAAAGGGTACAGTAAGGGATAAAGAAGATCACTACACAATGATAAACGGAGCAATCCAACAGGAGGATATAACCATTGTAAATATTTATGCGCCTAAAATAGGAGCACCTAAATATATAACACAGATTTTGATGGACATAATGGGCAAGACTGACAGCAATACTATAATAGTAGGGGATTTTAATACCCCACAACATCAATGGATAGATCCTCCAGACAAGAGATTAACAAAGAAACAGCGGCCTTAAATGACATACTAAATCAACTGGATTTAATATCTTCAGAACCATTCATCCCAAAGCAGCAAAATATACATTCTTTTCAAGTGCTCATGGTACATTTCATGGATAGATCACATGTTAGGACACAAAGCAAATCTCAATATATTTAAGAAGACTGCAATCATATCAAGCATCTTCTCTGATCAAAGTGACATGAAACTAGAAATCAACTACAATAGTAAAACTGAAAAACATTCAAACACTTGGAGGCTAAATAGCATGTTATTAAATAACGAATGGGTTAACAATGAGATCAAGGAAGAAATCAAAAATTTCAACAAACAATAAGTGCTGGCGAGGGTGTGGAGAAAAGGGAACCCTCCTGCACTACCGGTGTAAATGCAGACTTGTGCAGCCACTGTGGAAAACACGATGGTGTTTCCTCAAAATATTAAAAATGGAACTGCCTTTTGACCCAGCTATCCCACTTTTAGAAATATATCCTAAGAATCCCAAAACACTGATTCAAAAGAAGATATGTACCCCTGTGTTTATTGCAGCATTGTCTACAATAGCCAAGATCTGGAAACAGCCCAAGTGTCCATCAGCGGATGAATAGATAAAAAAAAGCTGTTGTACATATACACAATGAAATACTAAACAGCCAAGAAAAAGAAGGAAATCTTACTTTTTGCAATGGTATGGATGGACCTGGAGATTATTATGCTAAGTGAAATAAGCCAGGAAGAGAAAGACAAATATCATATGATCTCACTTATATGTTGAATATAAGAACAAGGTGAACTGAAGAATGGAACAGAGGCAGAGGAGGGGTCACGGAAAGCAAAGGAACAGCTGTCAAGAGGGGAAGAGCATGAAGGGACAGGATCAGAGAAGGTGAAGGGATTAGTGAAATTATATATACATAACACATAGATACAGATAACAGGACAGCAAATCCCAGAGGGGGGAAGGGGTGTAATGGGTAGCACATTGTTAGGGGTTGAAGGTGTTATAGTGAGTGGGACACTTGAATCCATGTTAACATAATAAATTTAAAATTAATTAAAAAATACATTTAAAAATCATCTCTAGATTATTTATAATACCTAATACAATATGAATGTTACATAAATAGTTGTTATGCTGTTTAGGAAATAATGACAAGAAAAAAAAGTCTGTATATCTTCAGTATAGACACAACCAGCAGCCATTATAGGCCTAATTACATAGTATACATCAGCAACATAACTTTTCCTCAAGAATTTACAATCTGAGGCCCAGGCCGGTTGGCTCAGCGGTAGAGCGTCGGCCTGGCGTGCAGGGGACCCGGGTTCGATTCCCAGCCAGGGCACATAGGAGAAGCGCCCATTTGCTTCTCCACCCCCCCCCTTCCTCTCTGTCTCTCTCTTCCCCCCTGCAGCGAGGCTCCATTGGAGCAAAGATGGCCCGGGCGCTGGGGATGGCTCCTTGGCCTCTGCCCCAGGCGCTAGAGTGGCTCTGGTCGCGGCAGAGTGACGCCCCAGAGGGGCAGAGCATCGCCCCCTGGTGGGCAGAGCGTCGCCCCTGGTGGGCGTGCCGGGTGGATCCCGGTCGGGCGCATGCAGGAGTCTGTCTGACTGCCTCTCCCCGTTTCCAGCTTCAGAAAAATACAAAAGAAAAAAAAAAAGAATTTACAATCTGAGTATGGTTCAATCTGCAGGTACAGAAGCTGACTGTACTTCTATTTCATACACAGAGAAATCAAGTCTGAGTAGTACAATTAAAACAATTTTATATATTATGCTAAGTGAAGTAAGCCAGGCAGAGAAAGACTAATATCATATGATCTCACTTATATGGGAATCTAATGAACACAGTAAACTGAGGAATGGAATAGAGGCAGAGGTGGGGTCACAGGGAGCAGAGGGACAGCTGTCAAAGGGAAGGAGGATGAGGGGACGGGATCAGAGAAGGTGAAAGGATTAGTGAAACTATACATACATAACACATAGACACAGATAACAGGACAGCAAATCCCAGAGGGAAGAGGGAAGGGAGTTTGGGGGAGGGGCAAAGTGGGGTAATAGGAGACAAGGGGGTGGGGGTGAAAGAGTTATATTGAGTGGGACACTTGAATCCATGTTAACACAATAAAAATTAAAAATTTTTTAAAAAGTTTTATAGATCAAGAATATATTATCACTACCATAAAAATATTTTTAAAGTACATGTTATGCTGATTCAACAATTGAACACATTTAACTTTTCAGTAAGATTGCACTAACTTACATATATGGTCATGGAGAAACACGTTTCAGCTTCTAAATATAAACCGATGGGTAACCAGAATACTCCTTAAAAGTGCTAAAAAAAAAAAAATGGTATACCTATACTAATGCTGGAGTCTAATGTAAGGAAAGTTAAGGTTTAAAGGAAGTTAAGCCTTACTGTTTGAATTCAAAACAAGGACTCTATATAAACTAAGTGTTGAAAGGTGGATTCTTCAATATGAAGGTAAAGCTTACTTCTGTATTGTCTCCCCTCAGATTCCTTGGCTCCTATTCTTTACCCACATCCTTCACGTCAGTCTAAAAGGATGGACGTGCTATACTTCAGGGCCAGTTAAACAATAAGCAGTACAGTTCTTTCTAGCATTGCTAACAATAACTGTGCTATTGACACGAGAGGTTCACTGTGTATTACTAATCCAAGTTATTTTTAATTCTACAAGAGCAAAAATTTTACAGACATTTTTCATACCAAAAATCTTGAGTAATTTTTTTCCGCATTTTAAGGACTCACAGGCAGTGGCACAGTAGATAGAGAGTCGGCCTGGAATGCAGAGGACCCAGGTTCAAAACCCCAACGTCGCCAGCTTGAGCACAGGCTCATCAGCTTGAGCACAGGGTTGAGGCTTGAGCGTGAGATCATAGACATGACCCCATGGTGGCTGGCTTGAGCCCAGAGGTCTCTGGCTTGAGCAAGGGGTCACTCACTCACTCTGCTGTAGCTCCCAGTCAAGGCATGTATGAGAAAGCAATCAATGAACAACTAAGGTGACACAACAAAATAAAATTGATGTGTCTAATCTCTCTCCCTTCTTGTCTGCCCGTCCCTCTCTCTGTCTCTCTGTCTGTTTCTCTTGCTAAAAAAAAAATGATTCACACTAACCAATCACAGGGTAAGAGGGGGTAATATAATAATGCATTAAATGGTGTCTAGATATAAACCACTTAGAAAAATAATAAAAGAGCATTTCACACAATCAACCAAGATAAGTCCAGTCAGTTTAAAATCAGAATGTAAAACAGACCCTATAAAAAGTTACAGAAAAAAATATATAAACATATATATAAAATCTTGAATACAGGAAAGGATTTATACAAACCATAAAGGAATGTACTGATAATCAACTTACAACATAGTTCAAAACTTCTGTTTTATAAGTTTTATAAATTAAATTTATAATTTATATTACATGAAAATCTCTATTTAACTTAATAAAGTTAAAAGGCAAGTGATAAACTGGGGAAAATTCTTTACATATGTCCCTAATATATAAAGAACATTTTAAACTGAATTTTTGAACATGACAGTGGAATAATGCACAGAAAATAAAGACAGGCAATTCACACTACTCAAAATAATTATATAAACAAGTTACATGAAATAAAAAAGGTTAGCTCCTTTATTGATAGAATAAAAGGCACAGGCCCTCTTATTCCCTGCTGATGTGAATACTGAGGTCTTTCTGAAGGGTAAATGCGCAATACGTATCAAGGCTATGAAAATGCATATACTTTTGTATATATAATACATTATATATAAGTAATGTAGGATAGTGACTCACCGAGTATACAGCACAAAAATTCCTTATTCAATGTTATTCAGAATTAGGAAAACTTAGCAATGAAAGACAGTATCCATTAAAGGACATCTATAAATCAATGAGCAGGCATCCAATTAAAAAATTAGGTCTATAAATGGAATAATTTTTAATGATATATTGCAAAATTCAAAAGTTATAAAACAGGGTCAATGTTTTATTTTTTTTAATTTTTCCATTGATTTGAGAGAGAGAAGAAGGGAGAGAGAGAAGAAGGGAATGGTGAGAGAGAAAGCATCAACTTGTTGTTCCACTTAGTTGTTTCATTTAGTTGTGTATTCATTGACTACTTCTCATTTGTGCCCTAACCAAGGATTGAACCCACAACCTTGGTGCATGGAGACGATGTTTTATCTACTGAGCCACCCAGCCAGGGCTAGGACAATGTTTTAAAAAGCAAAAATTTATATATGTGAGAAACATTCTGGAAGAATAACCAAGATATTAACAGTGATTACCTTTAGTGATTAAGATTTGAGTGCTTTTTATATTTGAATTGTCTAACCTTCCTAGACAGAAAATATAATTTTTGTTTAATTATTATTTTTATTTATTTATTTTTTACAGAGACAGAGAGTGAGTCAGAGAGAGGGATAGACAGGGACAGACAGACAGGAACAAAGAGAGATGAGAAGCATCAATCATTAGTTTTTCATTGTGCGTTGCAACACCTTAGTTGTTCATTGATTACTTTCTCATATGTGCCTAGACCACGAGCCTTCAGCAGACCGAGTAACCCCTTGCTGGAGCCAGCAACCTTGGGTTCAAGCTGGTGGGCTTTTGCTCAAACCAGATGAGCCTGCGCTCAAGCTGGCAACCTCGGGGTCTCAAACCTGGGTCCTCCGCATCCCAGTCCAACGCTCTATCCACTGCGCCACCGCCTGGTCAGGCTATTTTTATTAAATTACCTAAATCTCTGGGTATTTCTCAGCATGAAGTTTCATAACTTCAGTCTATAGTTTATGAATATTCATATTTTATTTATTCTTTAAAATAAAATATATGGCATGACCAACTATTTGTTTATAATTATATAGTTAAAAGACTAAGAAAATAAAGCAAAATGGTAATAGTGTTATCTCTGTATAGTGGAATTACTTAACCCTTTGAGCAGTACAAATGTTCATGTACGTCCTCCTGCCTCCTGACCATCCAGAGTATGATTGTACAAACATTTTTATTTTTAAAATGTGTAAGGCAACATTAAAAAAGGCAAATGTATGTTCTTCTTATTTCCATAAGTTGGTTATCAAACAAACATGATTTTAAGTTAATAACACTGTAACCAGAACTAATTTCATTTGTTGAAAAAACTCACTCCTGGGGGTCAGCAAGCATGAAAAAAACTCACTACTCAAATGGTTAATGGGATTTTCATTTTGTTCTATCTATATTCTCCATTATCCAAGCTTTTTATAATGGTTTACTACTTTTAAAATAAGACAATAGTGAACTTTAAATTATACACACACACACACATATATACATATTTTTATGTAGTAATACCACTTAAATAAATTAAAAAAATAGATGCTTGGAAAATTTAACACTGCAACTTGCCCAAACCCTTCCAGTCAGCACATTTTTTAAATTATTTTTATTAATATTTTTAATTTATTATGTTAATATGGATTCAAGTGTCCCATTCAATATAAGAAACACCCTCACCCCCAACCACATGCCCCCATTACACCCCTTTGCCCCCTTATCCCTGACTCCCTCCTCCCTTTCCTTCTGAGATTTGCTGTCCTGTTATCTGTATCTATGTATCATACATACATACACATATATACATTTTTTTGACAGAGACAGAGAGAGAGTCAGAGAGAGAGAGACAGACAGGGACAGACATACATGGAGAGAAAGAAATGAGACACATCAATTCTTCATTGCAGCATCTTAGTTGTTCACTGATTGCTTTCTCATATATGCCTTGACTGAAGGACGGGGCCCACAGCACAGCAAGTGACACCTTGCTCAAGACAGTGATCTTGGGCTCAAGCCAGCAACCATGGAGTCTTGTCTATGAATTCACACTCAAGCCAGCAACCCTGAGTTCAAGCTGGTGAGCTCATGCTCAAGCCAGAGACCTCAGGATTTCAAACCTGGGTCCTCCACATCCCAGTCCAGTGCTCTATCCACTGTACCACTGCCTGGTCAAGTCATACATATAGATCTTAAAATTTTTATTTATTGGTTGATTTTAGAGAGAGAGGAAGGAAGAGAGAGAAACATCAATTTGTTGCTCCACTTATTTATACATTCATTGGTTGATTCCTGTATGTGCCCTGACTAGATATTGAACCCACAATCTTGGCATATGGGGCAATGCTCTAACCTACTGAGCTACACAGTAAGGACCATATATAAATCTTCTATAAATATATGCTCACAATTATATTTTTTAAAAAGCAGAAAAAAACAGAAGTAAATATATCAAGTTTGTTTATAGTGTTATTGCTGGCAGAGGGTAGTTTTTCTCATTCTAATTTTCAGTGCTACAACTTCTCTATGAGAACTATGTACATTTATAATGGAACAACAAAATTATATTTTTCACAAACAAAAGACACTGATAAAATTCTAAGTTATAAATAATGAAAACTAAACTTCTTTTAAACATCTTTCAGAAATATAAGCTAAAAGAAGTTTAAATCTAGTTTTCTCATCTATGATATTTAGGTTGAAAAAGTAGACTATTCAAAGAAGTGGTATCCCATTATTTTTTAGGATATGAATCTTGAGAATTTAAAGTAAAGTTTGATAAGAACTGGAGAAAAATTGCTATGTATGGGTATTGTATGTGTTGTGTGTCTGTGTTGTCTAGCAACATACAAATATTAAAAATTTGGCTACTACTATTGGTCAATCTGCAGAAAGATTATCAAATTATGAAATACAATATATACACTGATAGTCCTGGCTGGAACACAGTTTGTTTGTTTTTTTAAACTTATTATTGGTGGCACCATTTTATTTTATTTTTATTTTTTTATTTATTCATTTTAGAGAGGAGAGGAAGAGACAGAGGGAGAGAGAAAGAGGAGAGACAGAGAGAGAGAAGGGGGGAGGAGCTGGAAGCATCAACTCCCATATGTGCCTTGACCAGGCAAGCCCAGGGTTTCGAACCGGCGACCTCAGCATTTCCAGGTCGACGCTTTATCCACTGCACCACCACAGGTCAGGCCACAGTTTATTTTTTTATACATTAAATAAACATTTGTTGAGCACTACTATATATATTTCATTTTAAATGCCTAAATAAATCTTTGTTTAATATCAAAAAGTGAAAGGGAAGTAGGAAACTGACAATTCAGAGTAATAACTCATTTTGGTTGTTTACCTGTAAGTGATTAGAAATGGAATACATTAAATTCTTTTCACATTATTATAAAAACACTTCTTACCTGCCAGTAACAAACTGCAGGAGAAGAACTCTCTCCTCTGGAGTAATATCTTCCACAACTTCCTAGATTCACTAACAACAACAACAAAAAAAACTTAGCTCATATTTTGGATCAATCATAGACTTAATACCAATAAAATATGCAGAATTCATAAAGTGTATTTTATTCTAAGAAACTCATTTATCAAAAATGAGTTCATAGCCCTGACCAGTTGGCTCAGCAGTAGAGCATTGGCCCAGAGTTTGGAAGTCCCAGGTTCAATTCCCAGTCAATGCACACAGGAGAAGCAACCTTCTGCCTCTCTCTCTCTCTCTCCCCCTTCTCTCTCTCTCCCCCCTTTCTCTCTCTATATCTCTCTCTGACCTCTCCTATCCTACAGCCAGGCCTGAATGGTTTGAGCAATCTGGCCCCTGGTGCTGAGGATGGCTCTGAAATTTCTGGCACTGAAATAGCTCGGTTGCTGAGCAATGGAGCAGCAGCCCCAGATGCACAGAGCATTGCCCTATAGTGGGCTTGCCAGGTAGATCCCAGTCAAGGTGTATGTGGGAATCTGTCTCTGCCTCTCTGTCTCCCTGTCTCCTAACTCTCACATAATTTTAAAAAAATGAGTTCATACAAAGCTTTCATATGCAATTCCCATGAGAGAAATTTAGGGAAAAATTTTAATTTGTTAATTAATGTAGGTGTTCATCCAATAGTGCTGAAAATATTGCAAAATTTAACTTCATTCTAAGCTCTGGAGAAATTTTACCTGAATAACTAAATCTCCTCTTTCATAGCCACTTGTGTATTCTGTATTTTTTATCCAGTCACTCACATCAATTTCTGGCATGCCAGAAAGCAGTAGCTCCTTTGGGAAAGAAAAAAATATTTCATTAATCTTCTTTGAGATAAAAAAAACCACATTACATTTAAAGAGTAAACTTGCCTTAATAATTAGAAACTAAGTCCATGTAAAACTGATTTCTTTGTAACAGCTTCTGCATATCATCAGTAACAAGTATTGTATGGGAGAGAACCCTTGATACCAATAATCTCAAATACTGTGAGATGTGGAGATATCTCTATGTTAATACAATTTAATTAAAACATAAGAAGAGATAATACTTTGTTTATATATAAACATTTAAGCAACAGTTTACATGTACAATAATTTTATGAATGTTATTATCTTTATGTTTATTTTTATTTTATGAATTTTAAAAATTCTATAAAGAGACCATACTCTCAATATGAAAGTGACAACAAAGACCAAAATAAAGCCTGGGTTAAGCAAAGGAAAAGGATCTCAGAAACTCTAATTATTAGGAAAAAGTTAAAAAATAAAAATAGTTATATATTAAAGTAAAAACAAAAACAAAACAGATTCAGCCCTGAGGCTTTGAAGAACATTGTGAAATAATTCATATTCTTTCATGTCAATTTTCCCCAAGGTGAAAAAAGAAATGTAATTTCCCTAATGACTTTTGGTAGCCTTCTTTTTCCCAGGAAGATCATCAAATAAACAAAATAGAATAAAATAACTAAAAATTTAAATTAAGAATGGCAAAAGTGTCCTGGCTGGCTGACTCAGTGGTAAAGTATCGGCCCGGTGTGTGGAAGTCTCGGTCAGGGCACACAGGAGAACTACCCAACTGCTTCTCCACCCCTCCCCCTCTCCTTCCTCTCTGTCTCTCTCTTCCCTTCCTGCAGCCAAGGTTCCACTGGAGCAAATTTGGCCCGGGCGCTGAGGATGGCTCCATGGTCTCCACCTTAGGTGCTAGAATGGCTCCAGTTGCAACAGAATGACACCCCGGCTGTGCAGAGCATCACCCTCTAGTGGGCTTGCCGGGTGGATCCCAGTCAGGCGCATGCAGGAGTCTGTCTCTCTGCCCCCCCACTTCTCACTTCAGAAAAGAAAAATGGCAGAAGTATTTACCATTTTGTTTTTCCAAGAGAAAAGAAAATGTGAAGAAGAGCTTGTCCACATCTCTGAATCAGTCCATTTCTCACAGTTGGATGTATTTACAGTCAGGGGAGGAAATAACTAGCCTACATTTAACTAAAGAAAACACCAAATTGCCAGAATAGCAGGATTTATTATTACAGAGACACAGGCATAATGTTGTTCAAAACCACATGTCCTGTGCAACCACTCATAATATACACCAAACTACTATAGTGTATGCTTTGAAGGCTAATGAAGGTTAATATAAAATGGTGTCTGAGAACTCTTGGATGTTTCTGAGATCTATTCAAGGAATCTGCAAAGGTCTCTCTTTTCCAACTTATCTAAGGCTGAATCTTCTCCTTATAGCTCAACCAAACAACATATCACTACAGACAATATGCAGAAGCAGAGATGAGTACCCAGTTGTCTTCTATTAAGCTAGACATTAAAGAAACTTGCAAAAATATAAAATGATACCACTCTTCCCATTATTTTTGTTCCATCCTGGAAAAATGCAGATTTCATTTTTAAAATGTTATTGTGTTAATAAGTAATAAAGCCTGGGCCGGGTGGCTCAGTGGATAGAGCATCATATCATCCCTTGCATGCAAAGGTCATGGGTTTGATCACCGGTCAAGGCACATGCAAGAAGCAACCAATGAGTGCACAACTAAAAATGGAAAAAACTAAGAGGAACAATGAATTGTTACTTCTCTCCCTCTCCCCTCCCTGCTCCCCTATCCCTTCCTTTCTTCCTCTCAAAACAATAAAAAAATTTTTAAATATCAGTAATGAATTATTTTTATACTAATAAAATAGTCTACACTTCTGTTTTAATTTCAAATAAATATCAATTAGATAAATAACTCACATAAACAAAAAAGGTTTTTGTTGTAAGTCCTAAGACCAAAAAGTTTGAGAACAGCTCATGTTTTAGTTATCCTTGCCATGGCACAATACTATTATTAGATGAAGGTGTCTAGTTAGTATCCACTTACCATCCATGAATACATTCTCTACCTTTCTTTGCCCTGTTCTGTGTCCTAGGAGGCTGATCCTGGCAAACTAGCTCTCTGGTCTTTGGCTCCAGGTTGAGTGTCACTGAGAACAGGCAAATGCCTGGAGGTGAGAGTATTTTCTGCTCCCTCCCTGCTTTTGCACATCTTTTCAGTAGCCACAGGGCTCCTTACAGTAAAACCTCTACCTGTCTCTTCAATTCTAGAGGTGATAAAGGTTTTCCACTGTTGCCAGTCTCTGGATACTTCACAGAATCTTGTTTATTCTTAACACTGCCTACAGCCCTGTACTAGACCCTTTGTTAAAGTATCTTTATTTGAACCATCTGGGAAAATTCTGTTTTGTGTCAGGACCAATACAGACTGTCAAAAGGGAGTGAGCATAAATATTACATATTTCTTACAATCTGAATTTAATCTTCTTCCCTTCTAAGCTGAAGTAAGCTTTTAATAATATAAAGTATGGTCTCATTGTTAATAATTATGAATAAAAATGACCGAGACCTTTTTTTCTTTTTCTTTTTCTTTTTTTTTTTTTGTGTGTGTGTGTGACAGAGACAGGAATGGAGAAAGATGAGAAGCATCAGTTCTTCACTGCAGCACCTTAGTTGCTCATTGATTGCTTTCTCATATGTGCCTTGACCAGGGTGCAACAGCAGAGCGAGTGATCCCTTGCTCAAGCCAGTGACCTTGGGCTCAAGTCAGCGACTTTTGGACTCAAGCCAGCAATGGGGTCATGTCTATGATCCCACGCTTAAACAAGAGACCCCGCACTCAAGTTGGAGAGCCTGTGTTCAAGCTGGATGAGCCAGGCTCAAGCCAGTGACCTCGGGGTTTTGAACCTGGGTCCTCTGTGTCCCAGTCTGATGCTCTACCTGCTGCACCACACCTGGTCAGATGAGACCTTATTTTCTTAAGAAATTTGAACTATTTTATGAATATCACATTATAACTTTTTATGAAAAGGATGAAAGATCTTTATTAACCTATTTAACTCTGCTCTTTCCAAATAATCCTACAATCTGAATCAGCTTAATTTAGTTTTAAAGCCAAAGTCTAAGACACACTAACTTCTAAGAACCACAATTAAAAACCTGTCAGTAGCAGACCTAAATGTGAAACACAAAGAAATAAAGCTTTTAGAAGAAAACATAGGAAAAGACCTTCAGGACCTCAGAATAAGAAGTGGTTTCTGACCTGGCCGGTTGGCTCAGTGACAGAGCGTCAGCCTAGCACGTGGATGTCCCAGGTTCAATTCCTGGTCAGGGCATAGAGGAGAAGCACCCATCTGCTTCTCCATCCCTCCCCCTCTCGTGTCTCTCTCTCTCTCTCTCTCTATCTCTATCTATCTCTATCTTTCTCTCTCTCTCTCTCTCTCTCTCTCCCCTTCCTGATGCCATGGCTCAATTGGAACAAGTTGGCCTAGGGTGCTGAGGATGGCTCCATGGCTTCCACCTCAGGTGCTAAGAAGAGCTCAGCTGTTGAGCAACAGATCAATGCCCCAGATGGGCAGAGAAAAATTTTTGTCAATTATTTTTGTTGTTACTATTTGTTTTTTGCACCATAGGTGCAAGAAATAATGTAAATCTCTGTTTAACAGTTCATAAGTATTCCTCCATTTTTAAATGCTAAAAATAATTTTTATGGTTATGCAAAAACTAGACAAGTCTAGTTAATGGTTTGGCTAACCAAAACCATTAATCCTAAACCTAAAAACAGAACCAAAACATGCAAAACTGATGACTATTTAATGAAAGTAAGTCACAAGGGACTTCCAAATTAATAAATTCTGTCCACTACTATACTAAGATATGAGTAAAAAAAATTGGAAATACTGATATCCATGTAAAATTAAAGGTATACACCATTGTACTTATTTGTATTAATTAAAATAAATGGCATAGGGTAAAACTAATTTTATTAAACAAAATAAAAACCAAAGGATACTTTCACTGAGACAAAATTTACTATTCTAAATTATACTTTTTAAAAGCTATACTCTGTTTAAATACTATGTTTTATTAAGGAATTAGAAGCTCAGAGTTTGAAAATATGTCATTTATTACCAAAAAGAAAAAAGAAAAAGGAAATAAGGAAAAATGCAGGCATAAATCATATAAAACTAAAAATCCCATTAGAACACAGCAAAAGGCAGGCAAATTAACAAAGTATAACAAAACATTCACTAGAATGGGGGCCAGCAAAAATAGTGGACTCCACAGAAGTCTGATGGAAAATTACAAAATGACATATGTGATGAAATAAGATGCTGGAGAGGAAACCAAACACAACAAGAAAAACCCGCTTAATCGATTCTTCTTTTTGGAAGTACAAGATGTCTGTACTAGTATCCTTTTTACCACAGATGGTAAAATAAAAAAATTTTACACAGGGGGCCAAATAAAAAAATTCAGAAATAAGAAAAATTTTGCTTTTGGGAAAGCTGACCTTCAGCATCTCCGAAGAACAGTACATTGGAAATAATATACTATTCTGTTTTTGCTTATCAACACTGTACTCCATTTCACATTAAGAAATTGCTAATCTGGTTAGTAAGCTTAAGAAAAGCACAATCACAAATGATGTAACAAATCTCTAAACATGAACATTAAGCCATATGTCTTATATAGTATTCCATTCATCAATTATTTCTGAATTACATCAACTGGAGTTTTGTTTTGTGAAACAGCACAGGAGCTGATGTTCTACCTTACCAATTCAAATTCATCAAAAAGCTGTATGAAAGAATTCATCAAAAAGCTGTATGAAGGAAGGTGGGATGACATATGAAAGCCCTGTAAAAAAGCATTGATCTGAGGCTAAATGGCTCTTGTCATTTGAAATTCAGTAACAAGCTGGACATACTCTGCCTATAAAAAAAAAAGTTTTATGATGACTTTTTTTTAATTCAATGTACTTAAGTTAATGTTGATATAATCACTTCTCATTTAAGAGGTAAAGGTTTAGAATTAATTTGGCACCAAGATTCGTACATCTCAGCAAACCAGCACCATACCACTCACTAAAATATTTAGGCCAAACTCCTAACCATCCACAATTTCTTGCACACCTGTCAGCAAGTGTTATCAGCCCTACTTCCAAAAAAATATCCACCTCCACTTTTAGCATGCTGGTCCAAGTCATCATCATCTCTCACCTTGAACACTGCAATGTCTGGTGTCACTGTGTCTATTTTGCCTTTGTGCTGCTTCTTGTCCATACCACAGAGTGATGTTTTTAATATATCAATATATAATTCATATTACACAACGTTCCTGCTCAAAACCCTACACTGACTAAACACAGCACTTAGAATAAAATCCAAATTCCTTTCTATTCTCTCTGCCTTGCTTTTTCATCTCATTTCCTTCCACTCTCCCCCTTGCTTGCTCACTCTGTTCCCCAAGCACAACTTGTTTGGGTCTCAGTGTCTTTCCACTTCTTGGTGTCTCTGTCTGAAATGTCTCTTTAAGAAGTAATCTCTCAGGGGGCAGCAAGATGGCGATGGAGTAGGCAGACGTTCCAACCTCGACCTCCCAGAACCAAAGTGGATTACAACTTAATTTTAAGAACCATCATCTAGAAAAACCAACTTTGGACTAAACTAAGAGGACTCTTTAATCAAGGAACACTGAAGAAGCCACACTGAGACTGGTAAGAAAAGCGGAAATGCAGAGAGGGCTTCCCGGCTCCTGGGCATGAATGGCAGCCCGGAGGGACTTGCATGGTGGGAAGTGAGTTTAGCAGAGAGGGGAGGGTCGTGAGCCCAGGACCAAAGCCCCAGTCTGCAGCCCCAGAGACTAGAAGAAGCGTATGGACAGTATTTAGCTGCAAAACAAGCCAGGATACTGTTTGTGAGAAAGAGACTGATTTCTCAGACCCAGGATTCTTCCTAAAAGGACAGCGCAGAAAATCTCTTTTACAAGCACTCACCTGGGACTCTGCGGGATGGGGAGAGAGGAGAGGACCGAAGTAGCAGGAAGAGAAAGTAATCTGGAAGGCACAGGGAGAAACACTTTGAGAAACAGGCACCCTAACCCCTGGGTTGAGTCACTCCCCAAATCTAAAATGAATATTTCCCTTGGAACCAGCAATACCAGCAAAGAGAAGCAGGACACCAGCCAAATAAGCTCTCCCATGGCACTCAGAGCAGAGTCGCTTAGAAGGGAGACATCAGGGATACAGTATTGAGAGCTAAGGTCTGAGCTGCAGCACTCCCACCCACACTGCTGAGGGCTCACCAGAGGGCAGGCAGCAACAGGACATGGAAGCACAGTCCGGTCAGAGGGGGTAGAAGCTGGACCAGCCACAACTGAGGCCCGGAGTGAGCTCAGTCCCGCCTGGCAGGGCAAAAGGGGCACACAAAAGCAGTCCGACCCAGCTGTGGGCCAGGTAAGCAAGAGCTGTCCCACCTGCAATCCTGCCCACAGGAGCAAGGCAAAAGCCAGGCAAAAGCCGGAGAACTGGCGGACAGCCATGGCTAAGCAGGGGGGTGCAGCACCACCCTGGGAGCCAGGGCTTGCAGCCTGGCATGCAAACACAGCCCTGCCATTGGGGGTGGGGCAAAAGCCAGCGGGAGCAGGCAGAGACCAGCTGCCGAGCGAGGGTGTGCAGCCCCATCCCTGGAGCCAAGTCTTGCAGCTGTCACAAGCACAGCCTCACCTGCGGGGATGGAAAAAAGCCAAAAATGGGCAGAGACCCGTGGCTGAGCAGAGGGGGTGGCAGGCCTGCAGACAGACCACATCTAGGGAACACAGAGGACTCCTGTGGTCACACTCTACTTATATACAGACAAAATGGGAAGGCAGAGAAATGCAACCCAAATGAATCAAGAGAAATTCCCAGAAAAGAACCTGAATGAGTCAGATATATACAAATTATTAAATGCAGAGTATAAAATAATGATTGTTAGGATGCTCAAAGATCTTAGAACAACAATTGATGGACATAATGAGCACCTAAATAAAGAGATAGCAAATATAAAAAAGGACATTGAAATAATAAAAAAGAATCAGTTAGAAATAACAAATACAATTCAGAAATGAAGACCACAATTGAAGGAATTAAAAGCAGGATGGATGAAACCGAGGATCAAATCAGTGAGTTAGAGGACAAGATAAATAAAGGCATGGAAGCAGAGCACCAGAAAGAAAAGAGACTCAAAAAGTCTGATGAAACTCTAAGAGAGCTCTGTGACAACATGAAGAGAAATAACATCTGCATCATAAGGGTTCCTGAAGAAGAAGAGAAAGAACAAGGGATAGAAACCTTGTTCAATCAAATCATAGCTGAAAACTTCCCTAAATTGATGCTGGAAAAAGTCACACAAGTTCAAGAAGCACAGAGAATTCCATTAATGAGAAACTCAAAAAAAATACACACCAAGACACATCATGATTAAAATACCAAAGCTAAGTGATAAAAAAAAATATTAAAAGCTGCTAGAGAAGAAAAGGCTATCACCTACAAAGAAGCCTCCATAAAGATGGCATATGACTTCTCAAAAGAAACACTTGAAGCAAGAAGGAAATGGCAAGACATATTCAAAGTAATGCAGAAAAAGAGCCTACAACCAAGACTACTTTATCCAGCAAGTCTATCGTTTAAAATTGAAGGAGAAATAAAAAGCTTACCAGACAAAAAAAAACTCAAGGAATTCATTACAACCAAACCAATGCTACAAGAAATGTTAAGGGGCCTGTTATAAACAGAACAAAGGGGAAAAAGAATATAGTCAAAGAGGAAAACAGCTTTAAAGAATAAAATGGCAATAAACAACTACATATCAATAATAACCTTAAATGTAAATGGATTAAATGATCCGATCAAAAGACATAGAGTAGCTGTGTGGATAACAAAGCAGGACCCATACATATGCTGTCTACAAGAGACACATCTCAAAACAAAAGATACACATAAACTAAAGGTAAAAGGATGAAAAAAGATATTACACGCAATGGAAATGAAAAAAAGGCTGGGGTAGCAATACTTATATCAGACAAAATGGACTTTAAAACAAAAACTATAGTAAGAGATAAAGAAGGTCACTACATAATG
Organism: Saccopteryx bilineata; assembly: GCF_036850765.1. NCBI lineage: Eukaryota > Metazoa > Chordata > Mammalia > Chiroptera > Emballonuridae > Saccopteryx > Saccopteryx bilineata. Next base: position 79,011,020 of record NC_089490.1, read on the forward strand.
ATAAAGGGAGCAATCCAACAGGAAGATATAACCGTTATAAATATCTACGCACCTAATATAGGAGCACCTAAATATATAAAGCAGACTTTGATGGATATAAAGGGCACAATCAACAGCAATACTATAATAGTAGGGAATTTCAATACACCACTAACATCACTAGATAGATCCTCAAGAAAGAAAATTAACAAAGAAACAGCAGACTTAAAGGACACACTAGATCAACTGGATTTAATATCTTCAGAACCTTTCACCTTAAAGCATCAGAATATACATTCTCTTTCAAGTGCTCATGGTACATTCTCTAGGATAGACACGTTAGGGCACAAAAGCAATCTCAACAAATTTAAGAAGATTGAAATCATATCAAGCATTTTCTCAGATCACAATGGCATGAAACTAGAAATCAACCACAACAGAAAAACTGAAAAATTCTCAAACACTTGGAAACTAAATAGCATGTTATTAACTAACAAATGAATTAACAATGAGATCAAAGAAGAAATAAAAAAAATCCTAAAAATGAATGATAATGAGCATAACAACCCAAAATTATTGGACACAGCAAAAGCAGTCTTGAGAGAAAAGTTCATAGCACTACAGACATACCTAAAGAAGCTAGAAAAAGCTCAAATAAACAACTTAATCCTGCATCTAAAAGAACTAGAAAAAGAACAGCAAGTAAAGCCCAGAGCTAGTAGAAGGAAGGAAATAATAAAAATCAGAGTAGAAATAAATGACATAGAGGCTAAAGAAACAGTACAGAGGATCAATGAAACCAGGAGCTGGTTCTTCGAAAGGGTAAACAAAATCGATGAACCATTAACCAGACTCACCAAGAAAAAAAGAGAGGACTCAAATAAATAAAATTAGAAATGAGAGTGGAAAAATAACAACTGATACAACAGAAATACAAAATATTGTAAGAAAATACTATGAAGAACTGTATGCCAAAAAATAAAACAACCTAGGTGAAATGGACAAATTCCTTGAAACATAATCTTTCAAAACTCAATCTGGAAGAATCAGAAAACCTAAACAGACCAATTATAACAAATGAGATCGAAACAGTTATCAAAAAACTCCCAATAAACAAAGCCCTGGGCCAGATGGCTTCACTGGTGAATTCTACCAAAGACTCAAAGAAGAACTAACTCCTATCCTTCTCAAGCTATTTCAAAAAATTCAAGAGGAAGGTTGACTTCCAAGCTCCTTCTATGAGGTGAGTATAATTCTGATTCCAAAACCAGGCAAAGACAACACAAAAAAAGAAAATTATAGGCCAATTTCCCTGATGAGTTTAGATGCTAAAATCCTCAACAAAATATTAGCAAACAGGATCCAGCAATACATGAAAAATATCATACATCATGATCAAGTGGGATTTATTCTGGGGAAGCAAGGATGGTACAATATTTGTAAATCAATCAATGTGATTCATCACATAAACAAAAGGAAAAAGAAACACCACACGATAATTTCAATGGATGCAGAGAAAGCATTTGATAAAATCAGCAGCCATTCATTATCAAAACTCTCAGCAAAGTGGGAATACAGAGAACATACCTCAACATGATAAAGGCCGTCTATGAAAAACCTACAGCCAACATCATAATTAATGGGCAAAAATTAAAAGCAATTCCCCTAATATCAGGAACAAGACAGGGGTGCCCCATTTCACCACTCTTATTCAACATAGTAATGGAAGTCCTAGCTACAGCAATCAGACAAGAAGAAGAAATAAAATAAGTACAAATTGGAAAAGAAGAAGTAAAACTATCATTATTTGCAGATACTGTACATAGAAAACCCTAAAGTCTCAGTCAAAAAACTACTGGACCTGATAAATGAATTCAGCAAGGTGGCAGGTTATAAAATTAATACACAGAAATTAGAGGCATTTTTATACACCAACAAAGAACTGTCAGAAAGAGAAATTAAGGAAACAATCCCCTTCACTGTTGCAACAAAAAAATAAAGTACCTAGGAGTAAATTTAACCAAGATTTATACTCGGAAACTTACAAAACATTGATAAAGGAAATCAAGGAAGATACAAACAAGTTGAAGCATATACTGTGTTCATGAATAGAAAGAATAAACAGCATTAAAATGTCTATATTACCCCAAGCAATCTATAAATTCAATACAGTTCCTATAAAAATACCAATGACATACTTTAAAGATAAACAAAATATATTCCAAAAATTTATATGGAACCAAAAAAGAATACGAATAGCCTCAGCAATCTTGAAAAAGAAGAATAAAGTGAGAAGTATCACACTTCCTGATATCAAGTTATACTACAAGGCCACCATACTCAAAACAGCTTGGTACTGGCATAAGAACAGGCATATAGATCAATGGAACAGAACAGAGAACCCAGAAATAAACCCACACCTTTATGGACAATTGATATTTGACAAAGGAGTTTAAGAGCAAACAATGGAGTAAAGACAGTCTTTTCAACAAATGGTGTTGGGAAAACTGGACAGATACCTGCAAAAAAATGAAACTAGACCACCAACTTATACCATTCACAAAAATAAACTCAAAATGGATAAAAGACTTAAATATAAGTCGTGAAACCATAAGCATCTTAGAAGAAAACATAGGCAGTAAGCTCTCCGACATCTCTCGCAGCAATATATTTGCTGATTTATCTCCATGGGCAAGTGAAATAAAAGACAGGATAAACAAATGGGACTCTATCAGATAAACTAAAAAGCATTTGTACAGCTAAAAACAATTATGAACAGAATAAAGAGACAAACCACACAGTGGGAGAAATTATTCGATAATATATCTGATAAGGGGTTAATAACCAAAATTTATAAAAAACTTGTAAAACTCAACACCAGCAAGACAAACAATCCAATCAAAAAATAGGCAAAAGAAATGAATAGACACTTCTCCCAAGAGGACATACAGATGGCCAACAGACAGATGAAAAAATGTTCAACATCACTAATCATTAAAGAAATGCAAATTAAAACCACAATGAGATATCACCTCACACCAGTCAGAATGGTGCTCATTAACAAAACAACACATAATAAGTGTTGGCGAGGATGTGTAGAAAGGGAAACCCTCCTGCACTGCTGGTGGGAATGCAGACTGGTACAGCCACTGTGGAAAACAGCATGGAGATTCCTCAAAAAATTAAAAGTGGAACTACCTTTTGACCCAGCCATCTTACTTTTACGAATATATCCCAAAAACACCATATCACTGATTTCAAAGAAAGAAATGCACCCTCATGTTTATGGCAGCATTGTTTACAATAGCCAAGATCTGGAAACAGCCCAAGTATCTGTCAGTGGACGAGTGGATTAAAAAGCATGGTACATATACACAATGGAATACTATGGGGCCATGAAAAAGAAGGAAATATTATCTTTTGCAACAACATGGATGGACCTGGCAACTATTATGTTAAGTGAAAAAAGCCAGGCAGAGAAAGAAAAATATCATATGACTTCACTCATTTGAGGAATCCAAGGAACAATGTGAACTGAGGAATTCAGGAATTCCCCTGAAGGGAAGGGGGGAGGGAGCTTTAAGGAGGGGGGCAAGGGAGATGTTGAGGGGAATAGGGGGAAAGGGGGATGCAACTGGGGTGACACTAGAATCTATGTAAACACAATAAATTAAATAAAAAATAATAAATAAAAATATTTTTAAAATAAAGAATATAAACTGTGTGGAAAAAAAAAGAAGTAATCTCTCTGCAGGCAGCGGTGCTGTCTGCTTTACCAGCATATATCCTCCTCTCCTACAAACAGTGACAGCCACTTTGTAAGTGTTCAAAAAATATGTAATAAATAAGTCAAAAAATTTATTTAATACATACTTAGAACTTGATAAAATGGCACATTTAAGTATAACCAATTTGATTCTGAGTTAAAATAAGCTATTTTCACACATTTTATTTTAAAAAACATTACCATCATCACAGAAAATAGTATCACTTAAAATTTAACTGGTAATAAAAGTACATTTAGCTCGGACCAGAATGAATTATTAGATACATACAGGGTGGGGCAAAAGCAGGTTTACAGTTGTGAGTATGTGAAACACAGAACTTATTTTATTCTTGTATTAGTATTCATTAATTATTGTATTATTTTCCATACGAACAACTGTAAACCTACTTTTGCCACACCGTGTGTGCGTGCGCTCACGCTCTCTCTCTCAATTATGCATTATCTTTTATAAATTTTAAAAGACATTTAGTTTATTTAGACATAACTTGTGTCTAAGTGAAACTGTGAGTTAAAAGCAGTATGTTGCATGTAATTCTCATCTCACAGGAATGAATGCTCTAAACACAAAGGGGAGAAAGCCTCTTTCAGGACCTTCTCGTTATTATTTTTGGGGGCACTAAGCTGATGCTCTGCATCCCAGCCTGCCTAAAACCATAGGCACCAGCAAGTTATATATATGACTACTGGCTATGAATTCTTCACATAGCTCAGAACTACAGGAGTGTCACAGTGAATCCCTCACAACTCTCCCCAAACCCAAAATGGCTCCTTGTATAATCTGGCACAGGGAAGACTGCCATCCCTGCCATTTAATCTATTCTTACTCCCAAATCCTACTAAGTACCACCTGAAGGCTTTTCTCCACTATATAGGAATTAATCAGTTACTGCAAGTTGCACCAGATAGTTACTAGAGGTAGACAGAAATGTGAGCCAAACTAACAAACAGGTACAATCAAGAAATAATGTATAATAAAACACTTCTAAATGATAACCAGAGTAATTTCAGCATTTAACTAAAACTGCTTACAGAACACTACAAGTTTTCCATTCTGCTATTAATTATATGTTTAAGGTGTTATATGAGATCCTATCTTTCCTTTATAAGAACAGCTTTTTCCCAAGAGATTTTGCTTTTACAATCTTAATGTACCATTCAATAGTCATTGCTCAAGACCTTAATAAATCATGAAGTGTGAAGTAAAGAATCTGTGAATCACTCAAACACACTTAACACTACTTTAATTTGCTATTGTAGTCCATATTTACCAGAATAGTACACATTCTCTTTTATCAATTAATTCCTATTATTTCCTCATACACTTGATTTTTAGAAATAAACTTTCACAAGTATACTAATCTTTTTTCTTTTTTTTCTTTTTTTTTTTGTATTTTTCTGAAGTTGGAAACGGGGAGGCAGACAGACTCCCGCATGCGCCCGACCAGGATCCACCCGACATGCCCACCAGGGGGCAATGTTCTGCCCATCTGGGGCTTTGCTCTGTTGCAACCAGAGCCATTCTAGCACCTGAGGCAGAGGCCATAGAGCCATCCTCAGCGCCCGGGCCAACTTTGCTGCAATGGAGCCTTGGCTGCGGGAGGGGAGGAGAGAGACAGAGAGGAAGGAGAGGGGGAGGGGTGGAGAAGCAGATGGGCGCTTCTCCTGTGTGCCCTGGCCGGGAATCAAACCCAGGGGATTCCTGCACACCAGGCCAACGCTCCACCACTGAGCCAACCGGCCAGGGCCAAGTATACCAATCTTAATGCTAGCATGTTTCCTTCTATTCCATCTAATATTAACTATTTCCCATATTTATTTCTATAACTCAGATATAAATATTCAGTTACTGGATACCAATTTGTGAAAATCAGCTCCTTCATATACCACCCTCCTTCATCTTAAGTTAATTTAAATGTGAATGGATCTTGGTCTAAATTATTTCTCAGTAAAATAATAAAAGCCTAGCCATCACAAATCCTCTCAAGTGTAATAAAATAAGAGGTTTCCAGGTAGTCGAAAGATAACTGTGTTTAACAGTTACAATCTTCAGAAAACATAGAAAAATATAAATCTGCTTCTAAAATATGTCGTTCTGCCTCCTTAAACAGCACACCCTCAGAGTAACACACGTTAACGTTTTTTGATGATACAATTATTAGTATGAATGTTCACTGTTACTAGGCACTAATATTTTGACTGCTCATACTGTGTTATAGAAATACACTGGCTGCATTCCTACTACCTATTAAGGCAGCCAAGTGACTTGCCTCCACACTGTATGCCCTGCATAAGATTCAATAAATATCTTATATGTCTTAAGGAAACAGTGGACACACAGATGATACAAAACACTGGCATAACACTGGCATAAAGAGTTGCAAAATCAAACATTAAATATAAACCAAGCCTAAAATCTCACTTTTTTCTAAGGCATTAAAAGAAATTCTATAAGTGGGGGCAAAGGGGTGTCTTTTATTCCCAATAGATGGCATATTTGCTTCCATCTGAGTCTTGTTGCTTATTTCTTTGAGGGCATAAAATAATACCAAATGCCAGAGACTTAAATGCAAGAACTAACTACTTACTGGACTCTGAGTTAGTACTGAAATAGTTATGTAAACATAGAGAAAGTTTCCACCTTCGCCTCAGCATGGAGATAACAACAAAAGCCCTAGCAACTGTTTTCTAGCTCAACATCTGAGCCTGGTAACTGATACAACATAGGTATGAAAAAAATAACTACAAAGGAAAAATAACAGAGATTAAGGAGATGCAATTTGTGACATTATGTTCCAGTTAAATTACAGTCTAGTTACAGAAATATATTGTTTCAATAATCTCATTTTCTGAAAGTGTGGGATGAATAATATCACCCTTTAAAACGTTTCTTAAAATTCCAACTTCTTTTCAGGTTTTGGACCTAAATTATGTGTTCTTATCACTGGTGATGCTGAAACTTGACATATTTTTTGAAGCTATTTTTCTTCTTGAAAATCTTTTTTACTACATCTAGAAAATATCTAAGTAAATAATATTTATATAAATAACAATCAACTTTTTTTTTTTTTTGTATTTTTCTGAAGCTGGAAACAGGGAGACAGTCAGACAGACTCCCTCATGCGCCCAACCGGGATCCACCCGGCACGCCCACCAGGGGGCGATGCTCTGCCCATCCGGGTGTCACTCTGCCGCAACCAGAGCCATTCTAGCGCCTGGGGCAGAGGCCAAGGAGCCATCCCCAGCACCCGGGCCATCTTTTGTTCCAATGGAGCCTTGGCTGCGGGAGGGGAAGAGAGAGACAGAGAGGAAGGAGAAGTGGAGGGGTGGAGAAGCAGATGGGCGCCTCTCCTGTGTGCCCTGGCCGGGAATCGAACCCAGGACTTCTGCACGCCAGGCCGATGCTCTGCCACTGAACCAACCGGCCAGGGCCAATCAACTTTTAATAATGAAAACAAGAGGTTCCTTTTCTCCCCTCTAAGTAGACTAATAAACTTGGCCATATTTCTAAAACTGCCTGGCACAGTTATTTTTCTTATTTTTATTTATTTATTTATTTTTAGTAATTAACAGTTTCAATGGCATTATTATTGGCATAATTCAATTCACTGTTTGAATAGAAATTCCTTGGTAATAAAAGCTTCCTTCCTGGGTTTGCCACTTGATTATTATTGCTCTACTATTATATATAAGAGTTCTAACTGAAAATTGCTCTACCTAGAACTCAAAAGAATACCACATTTTTTTATAAGAATAAGTAAATACAGGAAAAAAGGCAGGCACATTCTTATAATATAATATTTTTCAATAGCTTTTTTACCAGTATATTCTTATTTTTAAACTCACAAAAATTGATAATCTGAACTTCAGTTTCCTTGGGGAAAAAAATTTAGCATCGAAGATAGTGATTCTTTAGGTTACCAGTTCACAGATTTGATAAAATTTTAGAATATGCCAAATAAAATGCAATGAAAAGTATGTTCTTCTTGACAACAGGAAGATATTAAAGAGAAATTAAAATCCAATCTAAAAATACACAACCACTCAATATGGAGAACCTCACACCTGAACTGTTTTAAAAGGTTTCAGAGTAGTAAAAAAATTTCCTACAGTACACTTTTCTAAATATAAAAATAACAAATCCACTTTAAGTCAAAGATCTATATACATCAAGCTGTATTTTGTGCTTATACACATATCATAGGTGTTTGTGTGTGAAATAAATTAAGTGAAATGAGCAATAAAATACAAAGTATTAATCATTTAAAAATGAAGTGGAGGGAAACATACTAAATTTGTATTTGCAACCTTGTTCATATTCACTGACTTAGTAAATGAGATGCCTAGCAGTTACACAGTCACACAGATCTTGACTTAAACTGAGGGTTCACTACTTACTAATTTTGAGCCCTTAGACAGTTATTTAACTTCTAAAGAAATATATAGTGTCATAGTTACAGGCTCAGGCTTGAAATTTATAGTTCGCCTGGATTCAAATCCTAGCTCCAACACTTACTAACCATGAGATTTGGAGGAAAGCTACTTAAACCCTTTACGCTTCAGTTTCCTGACCTGTAGAAAAGAATATCTACACTTTACAGGATTGTTTACGTTAATACAACAGTGCCTAACACATGATAAGCACCTGATAAACGTCAGATGCTTTTAATATTAAAGCTGTTTCCACATTCAGTAAATAGAAATAACTATTTCAAATGGCTGTTACAGTAAATGAGACATGTACAAAGAACATATCTCAAATACATGAAATACATATAAAGCACTCAATAGGCAGTAGCTGTTATCATCACTAGAAAACAGAACTGATGGTAACGAGACTGATGAAGCGGAGGATGGAAACAAAAACAGTCATTCTGGGGCCAATTCACGTAAGGAGCAGTCATCTTTGAGTCATTCTTTTTCACCTTACCAAACAATTACTAAGTTCTATAAATTCTATATCCTTGAAAGCTATCTCATTTTCTCCATCCTCACCACCCGTCATAAAATCCCCCACACATGCTCCACAGACCAATGTCACAACCTAGCAGATGACTTGACTCCCATATTGCCCATTTCAATACATTCCCTACACTCCAAGCTGCGCTTACGTATTCCTTAAAATACAGAAATTTGATCATGTCACTCCCCTCTATAGCATCTGCAATCATCCTCACAGAATAATTTTCAAACTCATAATTGCTGTGGCTTAAAGTCTTTCAGAATTTGGCCCCTTTCTATCTCCCTCCCTCATCTTTTCCCACTCATTACTTTGCAATCTAACCTAAGACCTACAATTCTCATCAATTGTGGTTCCCAAACACAGGTTCAGTCAACTCCGCTTTCTGGTAAACCCAGCACACTTCCTACTCCCTTCCTTCCTCTTCTCTGACCACTTAATCCTTCTCTGCAATTCAACTTCCATTCTCTGACATCCTGTCCCACCCCACCCCCATTTTTTCCCTCCCAGCCAGAATGAACCTGATGATTAGTATTGTAAAAGTGTTAACATTTAAAATCCAAGTAGCTTACTCTTCAGTTATAACAGCTAGAACTCAAAGTTTAAGGGAAAATAAAACCACTTTTAACTCCAAATTTCATGGTTTTATGATTTCTGCTATTCACCAAGATTTTAAAAGTAAAAGTGAAAGTGAAAAAGTGAAAGCAAAACTTAAATCGAAGATGAAAGTACTACTTAAATGTAAATATTCAGCTCGGGTAATTCAGCCTTTTTCAAAAGTAAAACTAAGAGGTTTTTTCCTAGATTTTAAAATAAATCATTGACAGATACAAAATTAAATTTAAAAGGGACAGATACAGTCTGACCAGGTAGTGGCGTAGTAGATAGAGCGCCAGACTGGGACAGAGAGAACCCAGGTTCAAAACTCCGAGGTCGCCCGCTTGAGCATGGGCTCACCAGCTTGAGCACAGAGTCACTGGCTTGAGCGTGGGATCATAGACATGACCCCATGGTCACTGGCTTGAAGCCCAAGGTCAATGGCTTGATTGAGTAAGGGGTCACTCACTCTGCTGTAACCCCCCCCCCAGTTAAGGCACATATAAAAAAGCAGTCAATGAACAACTAAGGAGCCGCAACAAAGAATTGATGCTTCTCATCTCTCTCCCTTCCTGTCTGTCTGTTCCTATCTGTCCCTCTCTCTGTCTCACTCACTGTCTCTGTCACACACTCAAAAAAAGATAAAAGAGACAGATACAAAGACAAACGTGTAACAGATATATATTCTTCTGCCTTACGTTATTTGTATTTTTTAATGTATTGCTTTTTAAACAGAAGCATTTTCATCTATTTGGTTTCATTCTATAATTACCAAAGCCTTTCAATAAAATTTAGGAATAAATTACTCCCCCATGTGGAGACCACTTACATAGACTTTGTATTACTAACAAGCTTGGCAAGTCATTTAAGCTTCAATATGCTTATAAATTTTGAAGTTGAAATCCAAACGTAACAATTATAATTTTATACCTATAAAGGTAAGTAGATAAAAGGCTGGCCCTAAAGTAACAAAAAAGTTTATGGCAGAAAAGTTAAAGTGTATGTTAAAAAATAACACTTTCTTTTTTTTTTTTAATTTTTCTGAAGCTGGAAACGGGGAGAGACAGTCAGACAGACTCCCTCCCCCATGCGCCCCACCGGGATCCACCTGGCACGCCCACCAGGGGGCGACGCTCTGCCCACCAGGGGGCGATGCTCTGCCCCTCCAGGGCGTCGCTCTGTTGCCACTCTAGCGCCTGGGGCAGAGGCCAAGGAGCCATCCCCAGCGCCTGGGCCATCTTTGCTCCAATGGAGCCTCGGCTGCGGGAGGGGAAGAGAGAGACAGAGAGGAAGGAGAGGGGGAGGTGTGGAGAAGCAGATGGGCGCTTCTCCTGTGTGCCCTGGCCGGGAATCGAACCTGGGACTTCCGCACGCCAGGCCGACGCTCTACCACTGAGCCAACCGGCCAGGGCCAAAAAATAACACTTTTAAAGATTATGGTTTGAAATTTTTATTTGTAAATTGAATACTTTAACAATTTTAAAGTTTGTAATCAATTTAAGCTATAGATATGTTTCTAAAGATTTTTAATATTTAAAAATTAGTCAAGTTGTTTACTGAATAAGCATTAGAATTTTAAGCTTCAATAATTAGATATAAAATTACACTTTACTCTTATTGATAATATTAACAAATGAACCAGCTCAGTTTATTGTGAGAAATGGTTATATCTGAAAAATAAAGGCTGAGAAGAATTAACATATTAGTGATTGAGATCCTGCCTTTACCTCTATTACCAAACTAATTACTAAAAAAGGTTAGCCTATAAACAACCAATTAATTTAGGTAAATTAAAAAAAATAATCAAATGTCAAAATGATCTGGAGATGTTTTCTCTGAATCTATGTACTCTAATTGATCAGTGTCACCCTGTTAAAATTAATTGTCTAAATAAAATTTTTAAAAAATAAAATAAAAAAGAGCTCATGATCTAATAAAAAATGTATTAAACTTAGAAACAAAAGTCTCAAGTTCTTTAATACTACAATAGTATTTCAGCCTCAGACTAATTCAAGATGAAGGGTATACCTTCAATATATATTCTCATTTGTTATTATTTTTTCAGTATCTTCCTTATTTTTAGATTTCAGTAAATGACAAACATGCAAAAGAATAAAATACAAACTTAAAAAAAATCACACCATTGTGAGAGGGAAGATATTAAAAGAAACAAGTATAAAAATACAGCTATCTATCATGCAATTGTTAATGGGTCTTTCTACTTTGTCATATATAACATATCTGAGAGAACTGACTGATCCACCTATCAGATACAGTATTCACAGACAGGAATCAAGTCTGAGGTTCTCTCATGAAAAGCAATCACTTGTTTATAATAAAGATTCTATGACTTCATTACCCTAATTGAGAGTATGTCTCCAGAGTAAAATAAAGTAACAAATGCACTAAAAAGTAGACAATCTAATAATTAGAAGAATTTTAAAAATACTTTTATTCACTAGTAAGCTCATATAGATTTTAAAAATTAGCTTAAGCCCTGGCTGAGTAGTTTAGTTACTTGGAGCGCCATACTAACATGCAAAGGTTGCAGATTCTATCCCAGGTCAGAGAGCAACATGAATGCATGAATGAGTGAATCAACAAATCGATGTTTCTCTCTCTCTCTCTCTCTGGCCCCTCTCCTTCCCATCCTCCCTGCCTTCCTCTCTCTCCTCAAATCAATAAATTATCAAAAAATTTTAAAATTTTTTAAAGAAATTGTTTTTAAAATTCTCAAAGACTTTAAGAAGCACTATTTTAATTTTCTAGAGCTTCACATGACTCATTATATTAAAAGTCAAGTAAGCTCTTCCTCAACATGATTGATTCTGCAAACAGTACAAAGAACATTAGACTTGAAACTAGGAGACATGGGTTCTGGCCCCAGCTTTAGGCTAAAAGATCCTCATGTGTAAAATGAGAGGGTAACTAAAAAACTCTAAGTATAAATGTAGAAAAACTCAGCTTCTGATTCTACTTACCAAAATTAAACTTCATGTTCTATTATATGAACTGTATCTAGGTTTCAAAAAGTAAAATTATAGCTTAATATAGTTCTCCAATTCCCTATATATATCTGAAACTAAAAGCCTATTTTTATAGAAAACATCCAATAATGACTAACTTTTGTAATTTGCTTTTAGATTTACAATAAAATTCTTTATGGGAGATATAATTATCCCAGTTTTACAGAATAGAAAACTGAGGCTCAAAGAGTTTAGTTAAAACCATGCCAAGTTGCCTGACCTGTGGTAGCACAGCGGATAGAGCATCAGCCAGGAATGCTGAGGTCACCAGTTCGAAACCCCAGGCTTGCTTGGTCAAGGCACATGTGGAAGTTGATGCTTCCTGCTCCTCCCCCCATTCTCTCTCTCTCTCCTCACTAAAATTAATTAATTAATTAATTAAAGGAGATAGTTTAAAAAAATGGTCAAAACTTTATTTTTTGTGACAGACACAAAGAGACAGAGAGAGGGACAGACAGGAAGGGAAAGAGATGAGAAGCATCAGTTCTTCATTGTGGTACCTTAGTTGTTCATTGATTGCTTTCTCCTATGAGCCTTGATGAGGGGTGTGAGGGGTGCTACAGCAGAGCTAATGACCCCTTGCTCAAGCCAGCAACCTTCAGTTCAAGCCAGTGACCTTGAGCTTCAAGCCAATGACCTTTGGCTCAAGCCAGTGACCATGGGGTTATGTCTATAATTCCATGCTCAAGCCAGCAACCCTGCACTAAAACTGGTGAGCTCGCACTCAAGCTGGATAAGCCTGTACTCAAACAAGCAACCTCAGGGTTTTGAACCTGGGTCCTCCACATCCCAGTCCACCGCTCTATCCACTGTGCCACCGCCTCATCAGGCAGCTTCTTCTTCTTTAAAAATTGGCATTGTACTAAATAGCTGGTTTACAAAATTGTTCAACATACATTATTTTTTATAGGTAGGTGATTCTGAAGCTATCTTGGGATTACAATCCAAGTATAGGAAAGGAAAAAAGGTTTTAATCATATTTAACCATAAATTTGATATTTCATGGTTTAGTTAACTTAAATATTTTCTTTTGTAAAATGTTATTAAACTGTAACAGTAAAACTGTTTTTAGCTAGTGCCAGGAAACTTTACAATAATTAGCCAGGAGACTTTAGAGTATCAGGGCCGAATTACAAACAATGTCTAAGGCAAAAATTAAAATACTTACTTTGTTATTTTGTGTCACCAGAATACTTCCACATCCAGGTTTCAAAGGCATCTCTTCCATTGCTCCAAATATATCTGTCAGAAAAAGTTAGTTTTAGGTCCAAATCACTAATATCATTATCTAAAATCCACTGCAAATTTTTGGCATATTCTGGATCAATAGATGCCACATCTTGGTAATTTACAGGAATGTCTAAAAATATAAACATACAACAGATGTAGTCTACATTTTTCTGCCTTTCCATATCTGTTTAATGGTAAAATACTGCCCTCTACAGATGCTATGTAAAACTGCAAAATATATTCAAATTCTCAGCATGGCTTATACTGATGCCAGTTCCTGAATTTGAAGATCTGTTCATGTAAGCTATGTTTTCTTCTACATTTTTACAATGTAATCTTTCTTTGAAATGGCTATTTAGGAAATTATTATAAACTTCAAAAAGTGCCAATTTTCTTAAGTACAGTCATCAAAATGCATTAACATAAATATACGCACACTAATATGAAAAAAATATTGTAGCAAAAAAGAAGTGTTTTTTCTTTCCCTTAGACCCCTATTTAAATGCCTTATGTATACAGATAGTCTCCAACCAAAATTAAAATTATCTCCTTCAACTCATGGACATGGACAAGAGTGCGGTGGTTACCAGGGGGAGGGGAAGGGAGGAGAGGGGGGTTGGGGGAGAGGAGGGGCATAAAGAAAACCAAATAAAAGGTGACGGAGGACAATCTGACTTTGGGTGATGGGTATACAACATAATCAAACACCAAAATGATCTGGAGATGTTTTCTCTGAATCTAAGTACTCTAATTGATCAATGTTACCCCATTAAAATTAATTGTCTAAATAAAATTTTTAAAAATAAATAAATAAAATTATCTCATTCAAAATGCCATCACTTATTGAAACAGATTTCCCTAAAGACTAGGAAAATCATGTTACATAAATGTCTATGGAAATGATATTAAAGCCATACCAAGAATGTGCTTGTAGAATGATCTTGTGAAGTAAATGTTGATCAGCTGCCTATGATTCAAAGCTAATCCCAAGATCTGTCCAGCAAACTGAAAACAGTTCAGGCAATCAGAATTTACATAGGAATTACTATTAGGCTGAAAAGCTGTTCCTATTAAAATAAATACAAGATAATTTATTTAAAGAATCTATATGCAGAAGAGAGATCATTTTAATGCAGATAAATTAGTTCATATAAAACTTCAGCCAAGCTGAAGTTATGTATGTATAAACTTCCACAGGAATGCTCCTTGTGAAATATATAATGGGCAATGGACCTGGAAGTACAAACAATAATCATTAATTCACACATACATGTCATAGTAAGTTTCTGTGCAGAGAAAACAATATAAATTTTATGTTGTAAATTCAAAATAAAAGTAACTGTGATACTCCCAGCTATTTTCAGCACTTTAGAAAAATTGTAATGCACAAGAAAATACCATTTTTACAGAATAATAATTGCATTTACTAGTTATTTCTGTTTTCTATGTGTCATATACTGGACCAAGCATTTTCACATAACAGCTCATTGATTTCTCACTACATTACAAAACATATTTTATCACCACTTCAAATCAGCAAATTGAGTTCCAAAAGGTTACATGTACTGGCCGAGATCATAGCCTAAAGAGGGGCAGAACCAAGATTCACAGCCAGTGTAACACCAGAGTCAAACTCTTAGCCACTATGCTATATCACTTCTCTAATGTAAGCATCTTAATTAGAAAGCAAGTTTTAAAAAATTATTATAGACATTATGTCTATTCAAATATTTCCCACATTTAAGAATTTTTAATATAAGAGCAATTTCATCTATATTTTAATGTTAACTCCATGGCCCCTAAGAGCACAATCATATGGATTACAAAAAGGACAAATGACAACCTCTATAGTCTATGTGCTTCAATATATGCTCTGTTATAAATCTGCAGTGTGAGGAAGTACCTCAATTTATGTTTCCAAACCAAATCTGTTTCTCAGGTATAAAACTAAATAGATTTAGAATAAGGAGCTATAAAAAAAGAAATAATCTAAACCACAATGTTTTAATGTTAAATCTTATATCAAAGATTAGGCCTAAATAACTAAACTTAATGCCTCATCAATCTTGTCAAATTCAACAAACTCATCTCATAGCAACCAATCAAAAGTAACAGCGTTAAAGCAGGCAGCTCCACATTCTTAAATAATTTCAAATACACCAAGTGCATCTGAGGAGCCCAGCACTTAGGGGAATATCTACATCATCTGCCTGGATTTACTGCAGCCCACCCCCACCTGCCTCTCTTAGTCATCCTCCCTGTTCAAAGGTGATTTGCTTCTCATTTGGTTAGGTGCAAGCAGGAACTACAATTAATGAAGCACTCTATCCTTATAAAAAAGAATTGCAACACTGGGAAGAAAAGATTTTCAGGAAATAAAAGCAACTGTACACAGCATTTAAAAGCTGAAACCCTACCTTCACTTGGATATGTCTCTATTAAGTTACAAAACTCTCAGTTATACCTCACACAAATAAGACGGTATTAACTATTGCTATTTAACCTACAGTATGAAATTACACTTCTGTAGGTCACAACCATCATTTCAAGAAAGAGTTCTTTATCTGAATTATACAGTTAAATAAGAACCTTTTAGTTGTCAGGTCTTGATATTTTAAAAATACTAAAAACTAAGTTAGTATACATAGTTTATAAGTTAAGATTTGACACCATAATTTCTAGATTTTATTTTTAATGACCAATAAATTTTGAGACTTGGAAACTCAAATAAGGTTAGCAAATTTTAACTTTTCTAAATAAAGTCCTGTATTATTTTCGAGTCCATCTACTACTACAATTCATTAAAGGAAATTTTAACTCAAAAAAGGAGACTAAAGGACAATCTTTAAAATTGATAAATTTAGTCTGACCAGGTGGTAGCGCAGTGGATAGAGCATCAGCCTGGGATGCAGAAGACCAGGTTCAAAACCCCAAGGTTGTAGGCTTGAGCACAGGGTCACTGGTTTGAACATGGGATCATAGACATGACCCCGTGGTTGCTGGTTTGAGCCCAAAGGTCACTGGCTTGAGCAAGGGGTCACTCACTCTGCTAGAAACCCTCCTTCCCCCAGTCAAGACACATTTGAGAAAGCAATCGATGAACAACTAAGGTGCCTCAACAAAGAACTGATGCTTCTCATCTCTCTCCCTTCATGCCTGTCTGTCTGTTCCTATCTGTCCCTCTCTCCGTCTCTCTTGCTAAAAAATAAATTAATTAAATTAATAAATTTAGTTTTAGTTTACAAAAGACTACTGAAAAGTTTCTTGGGGCCAGCACTAGTACTTCAGACAAGCATTTAAGAATCAACTGTTGCCTGACCAGGCGATGGTGCAGTGGATAGAGCATTGGACTGGGACACAGAGGACCCAGGTTTGAAACCCTGAGGTCGCCAGCTTGAGTGCAGACTCACCAGCTTGAGCACAGGGTCGCTGGTTTGAGCGTGGGATCATAGACATGACCCTATGGTCACTGGCTTGAGCCCAAAGGTAGCTGGCTTGAAGCCCAAGGTCACTGGCTTGAGCCCAAGGTCACTGGCTTGAGCAAGGGGTCACCCGCTCTGCTGTAGCCACCCAGTCAAGGCACATATGAGAAAGCAATCAATGAACAATTAAGGAGCCACACAAAGACTTGATGCCTCTCACCTCTCTCCCTTCCTGTCTGTCTATACCTATCTGTCTCTCTGTCTCTCTCTCTCTGTCACAAAAAAAAAAAGAATTAACTGTTTAGAGAAAAGACTGCTACACTGAGTCAGTTTCCACCCATTAACTGCGTCAATGTAGTCAAAAACTCTGAATTTTGGTTTTCTCTTCTATGAATGAAAATATTCCACCTATTTCATTGGACTACTATGGGAATCAAAGAAAATATACTGAAGTAGTTTGAACATGTGACAAGGCACAGAAAAAGATATCTAGACTGCACAACTTACCATCAGCTGACGGAATAAAGAATGCATAATCAGGATTGACTATATCAAACCACTCATGCACAACACCTTGACCCCTGAGTTCAAGAAAATAAAATTATCAATAAAAATATTTAAGCGGGGGAAATTTTTTATAAATAATAAAATTTAAATCATATTAAATTTCAATTTCTTCCATTATCAATTATTACATTTTATTCAAGTGCATTTCAATCTTTTATACACATTGATCTTCACAGCACTTGTTTTTACACCCACCATGCCTTCTTCTCCATGGAACCGCACAGCAATTCCTTGCTTTAACTTTGCACAATTAGCTTTTGACACTACTTCACAGCTACTCCTAAAAAGAAATCTAAATATGTAGCATTGGTTAATTTAACATATCAAAATTTACAATAATTTGTATTTTGTGCCTCACATACACATCCACTTTTTTGTTAAGCATACCTCTGTGAACCAGCAGGATATTGTTTTCATTCACTGGCCTGTGCACCATGTCTGAATCTGGTTGTCCTGAATGCAAATGTTCATAGAACCATTCACAGCGACCTTTAAATGGCTACCCCAACAAATAATGGTAAAATATGTTAGCAGTATTTCAGACACCCATTAAATTTATTTAACTAGCATACTAAATGCCCTACCTACAAATAATCACCCTTAGACCTTTATTTATGAAAAGTAGTTCTAGATAATGTCCTGACATTTCAACAGCTATTCGCAAAAGGCAGAGCTTAGCTGAAATACTTTGACTATCCAGAGAGTGTATTTTTTTAAATTTCCTACATTTTCAACAAAAAAAGACTTGATAAATTAGAAGATTATATCTAAGAACTTAGTGTTACATATGTAATTAAACACATTTACTCTCAATTTCTTTTAAACCCAACCAGGCTTATAAAAATGAATTTTCACATCCAGAAAAAGACACATCACATATTCCACTTAGTTTTTTATAAAAATAATATTTTACACAAAACTTTATTCTTATTTCTGTCCTTTGAATATATGCAGCAAC
Organism: Saccopteryx bilineata; assembly: GCF_036850765.1. NCBI lineage: Eukaryota > Metazoa > Chordata > Mammalia > Chiroptera > Emballonuridae > Saccopteryx > Saccopteryx bilineata. Next base: position 79,029,543 of record NC_089490.1, read on the forward strand.
CAAAAGAATCTGTAACCACCTTTTCTTTCCTTCCTCTTTTCCTTCCTTTGCCCTAAAAATTAAATAATAAGATCTCTTAAATGGTTGTCTCTACCTTTGTTCATTTGCCAGGTATACAAATATATGCGATTTGCAATTTTTTTTTGACCGATACAGAGAGAAAGTCAGAAAGAGGGACAGACAGACACGAAGGGAGAGAGATGAGAAGCATTAACTCATAACTGCAGCACCTTAGTTGTTCATTGATTGTTTTCTCATATGCGCCTTGACTGTGGGGCTACAGCAGAGCGAGTGACCCCTTGCTCAAGCCAGCAACCTTGGGCTCAAGCAAACGACCTTGGGCTTAAGCCAACGACCTTGGGCTTCAAGCCAGCAACCTTGGGGCTCAAGCCAGCGACCATGGTGTCATGTCTACGATCCCATACTCAAGCTAGCAACCCCGCACTCAAGCTGGTAAACCTGTGCTTAAGGCGGATAAGCCCGCACTCAAGCCGGCAACCTCGGGATTTTGAACCTGGGTCCTCCACATCCCAGTGCAATGCTCTATCCACTGTGCCACCGCCTGGTCAGGCTGACTGGCAGTCTTTTATTACTCAGAAAGTATTACTAAGTACTAAGATTGTGCCAACACTTCAGGTAATGTAAGAGCTGTAAAATTCTCAATTTCTTTGATAAAAATTTATTTAATACAGTTAAAGAGGAGACTAGCATTAGAACAGCACAATACCTACATAATGTTAAGTTCCAAATAGTGAAATGCATTAAGAATTTAGAGATATTAAGAATCCTCTCAGAACTTTAGTTTTCCCACCTGTAAAATAAGGAATACTTCAAGAGCTAGTTATGAGAATTAAGTGAAATAATGCAAATAATAATTATATAAATGCATTACAATAATTATAATCATAAATCAGCTAACATTTATCAAAGCACTTACAAGCCAGGTACTGCTTTAAGCACTTTAATCTCATTTTGACACGTAATCCTCACAACACTATGAGGAAAAGGGATTCATTATCCTCATTTCACAGAAGAGAAAAATACACAAGAGGTTAACTTATAGAAATACTCAGTACTCAGAATGCTGAAATCACCAGTCATAACAATGTTAAAATTATTGTGAATATTTAAAGAGACAGTAAATGTCCTTGCCATAATATTATATATTAGATATTAAACTACATTCTTGATCTATAAAATGTGAACTAAAAAATAAAAGCAAATGGCAATTTTTTAAAGTAATTCAAATGGCCTGACCAGGCAGTGGTGCAGTGGATAGAGCATCAGACTGGACGCGTTTGAAACCCTGAGGTTGCCGGGCTTGAGCGCAGGTTCGTCCAGCTTGAGTGAAGGCTCACCAGCTTGAGTGCAGGGTTGCTGGCTTGAGCATGGGATCATAAACATGACCCCATGGTTGCTGGTGTGAGCCCAAAGGTCACTGGCTTGAAGCCCAAGGTTGATGGCTTGAGCAAGGGGTCACTCACTCTGCTGTAGCGCCCCCCAGGCAAGGCACATATGAGAAAGCAATTAGTGAACTAAGGAGCTGCAACGAAGAATTGATGCTTCTCATCTCTCTCCCTTCCTGTCTGTCTGTCCCTATCTGTCCCTCTCTCTGACTCTCTTTCCCTGTCTTTGTCAAAAAAAAAATTAAAAAAATAAAGTAATTCAAATGGAACATAAAAGGTACAAAATGCTGCCAATCAGTGCAGTAGCTGTGCAATAACTTTCCAAGTATCTGAGTGTATATGTGACTTATTGGGTAGCCACAATGGGTAGAATTGTCAGGATGGTATGTGATTATTTTAAATGTTAAAATAAAAAGATGAGTATAGACTTTAAAAAAAAAAAAGCTAATAAGACATCTCTGTAAGAACAAAACATCCATATACAGATAGGTAAACCTACAAAGCCAAAGGGTAGATAATTTTATGTAAACTTTCTGAGTATCTGTATTTCCATAAAATAATACACAAAACAGGACTGATTGCAGATGTTCCTCTTAATAGTACTTGTGCAGCAATAAAAAATGTTTCTCCCTTTAACTACAGGCTGCTTGAAAACCACCAACAGAACAAGAAGTCAATCCCTTAGCAAAGACAGTTTTTAACTGTTTTTTGTTTGGGTTTTCTTTTCGGGGGGTGCAGAGGGGACAGCCTTCAAGTTACAGAAAATTTCTAACTATAGTAGAATACAAAGTATTTCTTTTTTCTGATGTGAGAATTAACTTGCCAATAAGACATCCAGCTACTATTAAAAACTTCAGTATTTCCTACAAACAAAAGAATTGTTCTACATAACCAAAAAACAACCATCAAAATAAAAAAAATTAACACTGATACATTACTATATCTGATCCTTGGACCCGACTCAAGTTTTGCCAGTTTTCTAACAATGTCCTTTATAGCGTAATGACTCACAAATTATATTTAGTTGTCTTGTCTCATTCTGATAGAATTCTTCCATGTTTTCTTAATTGTCATGACCTCGATACTTTTAAAAATTACAAGTCAGTTATTTTGTTAGAATGCCCCAACTGGAGTTAATCTGACATCTTCTCATGATTAAATTCAGGGTGCGCATCTTTGGCAGGAACATTGAAGAAGCGATGCCCTACTCTCCACACATCTTATCAGCTGGCACACTGATATGTCTGCTTTGATCACTGCCAAATATGTCCAATGTAAAGTTATTTTTTTTATCTTTGTAATGAGTTATTCCATGGGAAGATACTGTGAGAGAGTAAAAATATCCTACATCATTTAACTTCCGATTTATTCATTCTTTTTTTTCTAATATAGACTCATGAGTTAATTTTATTTATAATATTTTGCCATCAATATTTATTTTGATTATCAAATTGTTACAGATTGGGCCAGTGGAGTCCATCAACCTTGTTCTGAGTAATTTTTAATATAACACAATTCTTTTGTGTGTGTGTGACAGAGACAGAGAGAGGGACAGATAGGACAGACAGACAGAAAGGGAGAGAGATGAAAAGCATCAAGTCTTCATTGCGGCACCTTAGTTGTTCATTGATTGCTTTCTCATATGTGCCTTGACCGGGGGGCCATAGCAGACTAAGTGATCCCTTGCTCAAGCCAGCGATCTTGGGTTCAAGCTGGTGAGTTGTGCTCAAACCAGATGAGACCATGCTCAAACTGGCAACCTCAGGGTTTTGAACCTGGGTCCTCTGCATCCCAGTCTGATGTTCTATCCACTACGTCATTGCCTGGTCAGGTATAACACAATTCTTTAAACAACTTTTTGCACAACAGGATGTTTCAGGCTCACTTGTGCTTTCCCTGGCCCAGCCCTGAAATTAGCCATTTCTCCAAAGAATCCTAGTTCATTGGGAATGGCATTTAGACACCAAGAACTGGGTGCCAGATTTGCTATATCTTACATACATGAAAAATTGTAGTTCACACTCCTATCTCCAGTCCAATCCAATGGCACATGGTTCATTCTATTCTATTTTCCTCCATTTTGTAACTTCTTTGACAATGAGAAACTAAACTCCCATAATCTTTGTTATACTTACTTATTTGTTCAACCTTTATATAGCCACCATCTTATTGCTAACATAAACCCTTCACTGCATGGATGCCCTCCATCCCTTCTTGGGCTGTGTCAAACTACTCTGAGCAAGTGTCACCGCCCTCCACAACAGATGTCCTCTATGTGCCACTCCAACTCATACTCCATGCTGACCTCCTCTGCTACACAGACAGACCCTCCTTATCATGCCCGAGCTCCAAAACCCACAATGGACCATGATACTTGTGAATACTTTCCTCACCCTGGTCAGGCAACAAAATCCCCTCTGTGGGTCAAAAGGGGGATAAGGTGAATAGCTGATGCAGTTGCTTTTTGACTGAATTGTTCAGGATGGGAAGAGAGAAAAGGAAATGAAAAGCAGAGACAGTATTAAAAAATAGCAAACTACCTCTTTTAAAAGGTAAGTTTCTTTCACCCCTAATCTCATTTGCCCTACAATGGAGTCATATAATGTACATTAGGAAAATGAACTTAGGCCCTGGCTAGTGGCCCAGTGGATAGAGTGTTGGCCTAGCATATGGACGTCCTGGGTATGATTCCCACTCAGGGCACATTGGAGAAGTGACCATCTGCTTCTCCCCACCACCACCACCTTCTCTCCCTCTTCCTCTCCCACAGCCAGTGGCTTGATTAGTTTGAGTTTGACTCCAGGCACTGAGGCTAGCTCCCTTAGAGCGCATCAACCTCAGGCACTAAATATAGCTCAGTACTCAAGCATCATCCCGAGATGGGGTTGCCAGGTGGATCCCAGTAGGGGCACATGCAGGAGCCTACCTATCTCCCCTCCCCTCACCAAATAAATAAATAAATAACTTAAGAACCAGATGGATTTTTAAATTCCAGTTCTCTCAGTAGCTGAATGACTGAAACAACTTACTTAACTTCTTCAGCTTCAGTAAGAGTACCCATCTCATATGATTGTTATGAAAATAATCCACATAAATCAAATGTATGGTAACTGACATAAAGATAGCATTCAATAAATGCATTTATTACTACCTTCTCTTTTACATTACCATTATTAAATAGATATCAAAGGATACAAATTAGTTCTTAGCTTTCTTTAACTTCTGGAAGTTAAAGACATTCAAAAACTCCTATATTATTTATCCCGTGACTACTAACCAAACAATAGTCACTAGCCTACTCTACATTTCTGACAAATTGTTTACTAAAATTTTGCCAGGATCATGGCATTCTCCTGAAGGAAAGCTATCAGTGGTTCCTGCCACCCTAACAAACAGTGATTCTTTAATCTAGCAATCAAGGCTAAACGCAGGAAAACTCAAATCTGCGTTTCCAAAATTATATCTCATTCCTCACCTCCACAAAATTTCTACTTCAACAACTGTAGTTTTACACACTTTTCCACCTACAAGTCCATATCTTGGCCAGAATGTTCATCCTCTCCATCCACTCACATCAAAATTTTGCATGTTTTTCAAGGTCCGGTTTAAAATCCACCTCCTCTTTAAATTTCCCTTGATTATAGCAGCCAGAAGAGAGTTTCATCCCTTAAACTCCTGAAGAACCAAGTAAAACTGTAATTACTGTCTTACAGGTACATTTATTATCTCCTCTACTAGACTGAATTAAGATCCTCTTGGAAAAAGAATGTATGTCTTCTACAAACAAAACAACTACTATTAATTGAACATACATGCCAATCACTAAAACTTACTCTTCATAATAGTTTTATGAGGTTTATCTCTATTTTATACATAAAGAAACCAAAGTTCAAGGATGCTGAGGATGCTGGATATGTTCCCAAAGTCACAGAGTTGTTAAGTAGCAAAACAAGCTTTTCCTAGCACATTTCACAAAACATGAGAATGAACCCTGGAGCAGGGGTAGGTATTCAGGTCAAACAAGTTTGGAGGTTTAAAAAAATTAAGTCATTATTTTTAGCAAAGAGCTTCTCAACACCTTTAACAAGCTGCTGAGAAACTTTACAAATCTCTAACAGAGCACATTTCCTAAATGTAGTTAGGGATAAAATCTTTTTCTCAAGGACCATGATCCTCATAGAATAACTAATCCATGAAACTAATTTCTGGAAATGTGGCAATGTGTTCCAGTGTCTTAGAACAGCCTCTGGACATAGTAGGACCTCAATAAACATTTCTTGATGAAGAAAAATTACTCCTCATCCTAAAATAACATACTAATATTAACTCTATACACTAAAGTAAAGAATAAGGTAATTTCACTTCTCTTACAGCAGTAGGTCTCATGTATAATAATTACTTCACTAAACAGTACTCAAATTTAGAGTTAATTTTCATTAGACAGACTAAAATCAAGATTAAGAGAAATGTGTACCTGTGTTTTTATGATATGCATGAATCTTGACATCAACTCAGGACATTCAAGGAGGAAGTGAAAGTGGTCAAATACAATTTGGGGGTTTCTAAAAGAAAAATACATTTTTGTTTAAATGCACAGAAAGGATAAACAACATTAAGTGAAATGCAGATTCAGATATATAAATACTGAAACAGAAGAATAACACACCTATTATACTTTCACTTGTCATTGAGCATTTTTTTAATAGTTTATTGGAAGCAATATTTTTTCTGCTGAGATGAAAATTATAAGTAAAGAAAGAAAAGGCTACAAGGGCAGTCCATAAATTCAAGAAAGCCTTACCTCTTAACAAAGCATTATAAAACTTAATCATGTTTGCAGACAAATTCAATGAAATGAAGAGAACTCATTCTGTGGAGAGTAAAAAAAATTAGAATATATAGACAAAGGTTGGTGATATAGCAAATCTGAAAACTGTGTATTAAACTGGACTGGCTTCTAGACAAAAAAAATTAGGGTATGGTTCATCTTTACAAATTTAAGAAAGCAAGGCATGCCTAGTCAATCTGTAAGATAAAAATATATATAATTTTCATTAACAGATAATATAAACAAGTAATTTTTTTAAATCTTGTAATTTTAAGCATCTCTGGTCTATACATTTCTAATACATAATCAAGTGATCTTATACAAAGTGGTATTCACCATTCTACATGCTAATAACTTATATACATATAATGCTTATCAAATATTTTGAACTAATTCTAGACCAATACAATGAGTATCCTAAAATGAGATCAGAATAGAACCTTAAATCAACAAAACTTTGTTTTTACTGAAATTACAAAAGCAACAGCAACACTTGGACGTGAGCTGCAAAGTATAGAATTGTGACAATTCCAGTGCCATGTAGACTTTTCCTGGATGTGGACTTTTTCTGGACTCCTGCTCCTTGTGATAGCTCCTAACGGACTGAACTGAGGTTGGGTTGCATTCGCAGGGATCTAGAATGGTGTTGGTGCCAACTTGGATTTGGTGAACATGTTAAGGAAACTACTCTTTTATGGATTCTTGTTGTATTGGCCAAGAGTTTGCTTAAAGGCTTTAATCGCAGTAAAATATATATATTTTACACACACACACATATATATATATATATATATATGACTGGATAAAGAAGATGTGGCACATATACACTATGGTATACTACTCAGCTATAAGAAATGATGACATCAGATCATCTACAACAAAATGGTGGGATCTTGATAACATTATACGGAGTGAAATAAATAAATCAGAAAAAAACAAGAACTGCATGATTCCATACATTGGTGGGACATAAAAACAAGACTAAGAGATATGGACAAGAGTGTAGTGGTTATGGGGGGGGGAAGGAGGGAGAGGGGTGGAGAAGGGAGATGGGGAGGGGGAGGGGGAGGGGCACAAAAAAAACTAGATAGAAGGTGACGGAGGACAATCTGACTTTGGGTGATAGGTATGCAACATAATTGAATGACAAGATAACCTGGACATGTTTTCTTTGAATATATATACCCTGATTTATTGATGTCATCCCATTAAAATTAATAAAACTTTATGTATAAAAAAAAAGCAACAAAAATCATAGCATTTCTTTATCTATTAGAGAAGAAATAATAAGCATGTAGTGTAAAAGCCCTGACAGTTGGGTTTTTCTTTCTTACAAGGAAAGCTCCTGACTTAAGTTTTGGTTGCCAAGCTTCTGCTTCAAAGAGGCATATACTTCAAAGATGGCTGTCTTTAATAAACACATTGCCAGCCACCCAACTAGATAAGAGACAGGTCACCTCCCCCTCACTGAGGCTCCTTTGCTTTAGAGACCTTGGTTGATTTTGAGAACTGACCACTCACTCAGGCCAGTTGTTTTTTTCTCTTCCCACGCTTTAAATTCCCATTTTTATGTTTTAAATTCACCAATAAAGACTAAGCACCAGAACTTGGCCTGTGCAGCATTCAGGAGTGGAGCTCAGCGACGCAGCTCACATGGCAGTGGTGGGAAGCGGAGCCTGGAGAGGAGTCCCACATGCCCGTGGGGACAGAACCCTGCAGGGTGAGGCATCCCCTGCACTGGTGCAGGCTGGACCCCAGCAGGGTGAAGCATCCCGGGCACCCACAGGGGGCAGAGCCAGGTGGCCACACAGCAACAGCAAGAGGAAGAGCCTGGAGAAGCAGCCCAAGCACCCACGAAGGGCAGAGCCCAGCAGCCCATGTTGCGAAAAAGAGGGATAGAGCCCTAAGAGTCATCCCTCATGCCTGTGGGGATGGAGCCGGGAGAGGCAGCCTACACACCTGCAGGGGGTAGAGCCCAGGGAGGCAAGGAAGCCCCCGCACTCATGGTAAAACCCAAACTGTGGCCTGCAAGCCTGTGCTGGTGCCCGAATGCCTGAGGAGGTAGAGGCAGAGGGGGGCCGATGAAAAAACTTCACTTCAGGAATAGAAAGGTCACACTGGCCGAGAGTGGATAAAAGTCAGCCTAGGAGTACAGATGATAGTTACAATGGCATCACGGCCCAGCAGAGGCAGCCACAAATTCTGAATCAGGCCCTGGCCGGTTGGCTCAGCGGTAGAGCATCGGCCTGGCATGCGGGGGACCTGGGTTCGATTCCCAGCCAGGGCACATAGGAGAAGCTCCCATTTGCTTCTCCACCCCCCCTCCTTCCTCTCTGTCTCTCTCTTCCCCTCCTGCAGCCGAGGCTCCATTGGAGCAAGGATGACCCGGGCGCTGGGAATTGCTCCTTGGCCTCTGCCCCAGGCGCTAGAGTGGCTCTGGTCGTGACAGAGCGACGCCCTGGAGGGGCAGAGCATCACCCCTTGGTGGGCAGAGCGTGGTCCCTGGTGGGCGAGCCGGGTGAATCCCGGTCGGGCGCATGCGGGAGTCTGTCTGACTGTCTCTCCCCGTTTCCAGCTTCAGAAAAATACAAAAAAAAATTCTGGATCACCTGTAGCTCCAAGAAGGTTGCTAAAGGCCAATCAAAAGCAGTGACATCCAGTCTGCACCAGATTCTGGCCAGGGAGGTCCAGGACTGGTACATTCAGTGGCCAGATACGGACAGCATTAGCTCAGGACTGATATAACAACCATAGTTAGAGTGATTAGTCAATACAGAGACAAAATGGGAAGACAGAGAAGTGCAATTCAAATGAATCAACAAAGAAATCCCCAGAAAAAGAACTGAATGAAATGGAAATAAACAAGATACTGCATATAGAGTTTAGAATAATGATTGTTAGGATGCTCAAAGATCTTAGAGCAACAATAGATGGACAAAACAAGCACCTAAACAAAGAGATAGCTGACATCAAAAAGGACATTAAAATCATTTAAAAAAAATCAGACAGAAATGATAAACACAATATCAGAAATGAAGATTACACCAGAAGGAATTAAAAGCAGGCTGGACAAGCCAGACCAGGTGGTGGTGCAGTAGATAGAGCATCAGACTGGGATGCCAAGGACCCTGGTTAAAGACCCCAAGGTTGCCAACTTGGGCATGGGCTCATCTAGTTTGAGCAAAGCTCAAACATTAAGCACAGCTTAACATTTCTGGCTCGAGCAAGGGGTCACTCAGTCTTCTGTAGTTCCCCTCCCCCACCCCGTCAAGGCATATATGAGAAGACAATCAATGAACAACTATGGTGCTGCAACAAAGAATTGATGCTTCCCATCTCTCTCCTTTCCTGTCTGTCTGTCCCTATCTGTCCCTCTCTCTGACTCTCTCTGTCTCTGTCACACACACACACACACACACACACACACACAAAGCAGGCTGGATGAAGCAGAGAACCAAATCAGCGATTTAGAGGACAAGATAAGCGAGAGCACAGAAGCAGAACAGCAAAAAGAAAAGAGGACCAAAAAGTCTGAGGAAACTCTAAGAGAGCTTTGTGACAACATGAAGAGAAACAATATCCACATAATAGGGGTTCCTGAAGGAGAAGAGAAAGAACAAGAAATAGAGAACCTGATTAAAGAAATCACAGCTGAAAATTTGCCTAAACTGATGTAGGAAAAAGTCACACAAGTTTAAGAAGCACAGAGAATCCCATCAAAATGGAACCCACAAAGACCTACACCAAGACACATGATAATTAAAATACCAGTTAAGAGATTAAAAAAAAAAATACTAAAAGCTGCAAGAGAAAAGTAGTCAATCACCTACAAAGGAGCCCCCATAAGGATGACATTCAACTTCTCAACAGAAACACTTGAGGCCAGAAGGGAATGGCAAGAAATATTCAAAGTAATGCAGAACAAGAACCTACAACAAAGACTTCTTTATCTAGAAAGGCTATTGTTTAAAATTGAAGGAGAAATAAAAAGCTTCCCAGACAAAAAAAAAAAAAAACCTCAAGGAATTCATTACAACTAAACCAATGCTGCAAAAAATGTTAAGGGGCCTGTTGTAAACAGAAGTAAGGGGGAGGGGGGAATCTAGTAAAAGAGGAATGTAGAATTAAAGAATAAAATGGCAATAAACTACATATCAACAATAACCTTAAATGTAAATGAATTAAATGCTCCAATCAAAAGACATAGGGTAGCAGCGTGGATAAAAAAAACAAGACCCATACATATGCTGTCTACAAGAGACCCACCTCAAAACAAAAGATACACATAGACTGAAATGAAAGGATGGAAAAAAATACTTCATGAAAATGGAAATGAAAAAAATCTTGGGGTAGCAACACTTCCATCTGACAAAATAGACTTCAAAACAAAGGCTTTAGCCTGACCAGGTGGTGGCGCAGTGGATAGAGCATCGGACTGGGATGCGGAAGGACCCAGGTTCGAGACCCCGAGGTCGCCAGCTTGAGCGCGGGCTCATCTGGCTTGAGCAAAGAGCTCACCAGCTTGGACCCAAGGTCGCTGGCTCCAGCAGGGGGTTACTCGGTCTGCTGCAGGCCCACGGTCAAGGCACATGTGAGAAAGCAATCAATGAACAACTAAGAAGTCAAAACGTGCAACGAGAAACTGATGATTCATGCTTCTCATCTCTCTCCATTCCTGTCTGTCTGTCCCTGTCTATCTCTGCCTCTGTAAAAAAAAAAAAAGGCTTTAATAATGGATAAAGAAGGTCAATACATAGTGATAAAAGGAGCAATCCAACAGGAATATATAACCATTATAAATATCTATGCACCTAATATAGGAGCACTTAAATATATAAAGCAGATTTTGATGGATATAAAGGGCGAGATCAACAGCAATATTATAATAGTAGGGAATTTCAATACTCCACTGACAGCACTGGATAGATCCTCAAAAAAGAAATTTAACAAAGAAACAGCAGACTTAAAGGACACACTAGATCAACAGGATTTATTAGACATCTTCAGAATCTTTCACCCTAAAGCAGCAAAACATACATTCTTTTCAAGTGCTCATGGTACATTCTCTAGGACAGACCACATGTTACGAAACAAAACAAGTCTCAATAAATTTAAGAAGATTGAAATCATATCAAGCATCCTCTCGGATCACAATGGCATGAAACTAGAAATCAACTACAATAGAAAAAACTGAAAAACACTCAAAGACTTGGCAACTAAATAGCATGTTATTAAATAATGAATGGGTTAACAATGAGATCAAGAAAGAAATCAAAAATTTCTTGAAACAAATGAAAATTAACATATAAAAACTCAAAAGTTATGGAACACAGCAAAAGCAGTACTGAGAGGGAAGTTCATAGCACTACAGGCATACCTTAAGAAGCTAGAAAAAGCTCAAATAAACCATTTAAACCTGCATCTAAAAGAACTAGAAAAAGAACAGCAAGTAAAGCCCAGAGGAACTAGAAGGAAGGAAATAAAGATCAGAGCAGAAATAATGACATAGAGGCTAAAAAAACAATACAGAGGATCAATGAAACCAAGAGCTGGTTCTTTGAAAAGGTAAACAAGATTAATGAACCTTTAACCAGACTCACCAAGAAGAAAAGAGAGAGAATTCAAATAAATAAAATTTAAAATGAGAGTGAAGAAGTAACCACTGACACAGCAGAAATACAAAGGATTGTAAGAAAATACTACGAAGAACTATATGTCAAAAAATTTGACAACCTAGATGAAATGGACAAATTCCATGAAACATATAATCTTTCAAAACTCAATCTAAAAGAATCAGAAAACCTAAACGGACTGATTACAACAAATTAGATCAAAACGGTTATCAAAAAACTCCCAACAAACAAAAACCCTGGGCCAATGGCTTCACAGGTGAATTCTACCAAATATTCAAAGAAGAAATCACTCCTATCCTTCTCAAGCTATTTCAAAAAGTTCTAGAGGAGGGAAAACTTCAAAGCTCCTTTTATGAGGCAAGCATAATTCTGATACCAAAACCAGGCAAAAACAATGTAAAGAAAGAAAACTATATATAGGCCAATATCCCTGATGAATTTAGATGCTAAAATTCTCAGTAAAATAGTTGCAAATCAGATCCAGGAATACATGAAAAAAAGTCATACATCATGATCAAGTGGGATTTATTCTGAGGAGGCAAGGATGGTGCAATATTTGCAAATCAATGTGATTCATCACATAAATAAAAGGAAGGATAAAAATCAAATGATAATATCAATAGATGCAGAAAAAGCATTTGATAAAATAAAGTGCCCATTTATGATCAAAACTCTCAGCATAGTGGGAATACAGGGAACATACCTCAAAATGATAAAGGCCATCTATGACAAACCCACAGCCAACATCATACTCAATGGGCAAAAATTAAAAGCAATCTCCTTAAGATGAGGAACAAGGCAGGGGTGCCCCTTTTCACCACTCTTATTCAGCATAGTTCTGGAAGTCCAGACAAGAAGAAGAAATAAAAGTCATTCAAATTGGAAAAGTAGAAGTAAAACTATCATTATTTGCTGATGATATGATACTATACACAGAAAACCCTAATGTCTCAGTCAAAAAACTACTGGATCTGATAAATGAATTTAGCAAGGTGGCAGGATATAAAATTAATATTCAGAAATCAGGAGATGACATCAGAGTAATGGCAGAGTAGGAAGCGATACCGATAAATCTCCCCCAAAACTCAACAAGATCTTCAACCAGAAACAGAAAAACCTATCCTTGGAGCCTCCAGATGTTTTGCAATACACCCAAAGGTATGGTCGAGCGAAAAATTGGCTAAATATATAACCCAGGGATCTCAAACTCGCGGCCCACGGGCCGCATGCGGCCCGCCCACCAATTTTGTGCGGCCTGCAGACTGGCCTGCAGATTAATCCACAAAGTTTGATTAGTCTGCGGGCCACACAAAATTGGTGGGCGGGCCGCACGGCTGCGAGTTTGAGACCCCTGATATAACCAAACCCCAAAGGAAATAGGGAGTAAGAAATGCTCTGCCTTCCTCACTAACCTAAACAGGGCGGCTTTCTCTGGGAAATGTGAATATAGAAACTGAAGCGGGCAAAGGGGGTGAATAGATCCAGGCCGCGGCACAAATGGCTGAACCAGGCTGTGGCACGGAGATCCAAGCCGAGGAAAAACTGTTCCTGTGGCAACCCGGGCAATACAAGCTAACACTCGCGCCAAACCCAGACAAAGAAAGACAAGCGGGGCAGCCATTTTACCCGATCTCCTGGTCGGCGCGTGCAGATAGTGGGCAAGAGATTTCTTCCAAAGCCCCGGGAGTGGGTGCCCGTGTTACCCCACAGAGAGGCAGAGTCAGAGGCCTTTGTGTGGGCCAAAAGTGTAATCTCTGGGTAGCCCCAGCACCCTGGGAAAGCCACGCACGGGAGGGAGCAAGAACTAATTCCAAAGGTGGAACTTTTCCGTGCTGGTAGGGGATTCACTAGACGGAAACGCGGCCGGCCTGATATCCTGGTCTGCGCGTGCAGATAGCAAGAGATTCCTCCGAGTGCCTCAGCAGTGCGCGCCCGTGTTATCGCAAAGAGGGGCAGAGTCAGGGGCCTTTGTGTGAGCCAAAGCGGAATCTCGGGCCGCCCCAGCGCCTTGCAAAAGCCACGCACGGGGACAGAGCGAGAGCCAATTCCAACGCTGGAACTTTTCCATGCGGTTGGGGGTTTCACTCAGAGCGTGAGACTGCTGGCCGGATATCTTGGTCTGCGCGCGCAGATAGTGAGCGAGAGTTTCCTCCAAGCGCCCCGGAAGTGGGCGCCCGCCTGTGTTACCAGATAGAGTGGCAGAGCAAGAGGTCTTTGAGTGGGCGGAAACCCCGCCTGGTTATGCTAGCAGCTCTGACTGACTGAGCCTTACCCAGAGCCCTGTGCTGAGTGGAAATAGAGTGGGGAGTTGCCAGCTCTTTGAGCCTCTTACTATCCAGGCAGAGGCAGCAGCAACCCCATAGCTGGATTATCAGGCTACTAATTGAGGAAGGAAAGACTAGGAGAAAGGCTCCAGGAACACAGACTCTCTCACTGTCGGAGCCTATAAAGGCTAATGAGCCTCGACTGCCAACGAGACTAAAGCACAATACATGACATCGCCATAGAGACTTATCACTGCAAACCTCTACCTGAGTGTGCCAAAGGGGCAGAACCGGGGTACAGAGTCACCGACCAGGAAGAGAGAGAGAAAAGAAAAAGCAAGAAGATAACCTCTCAAAAATCAAGAATAATCTGCAGACTTTATAATCTATCCCATTTTATTATATTTGTTCATTTGTTTCTCTTATCTTCATTCTTGATATTTTTTCCACCTCCAATTTGGCCGATTAACTCTCTGCCAGTCTTACTCTCTCCTCTCCTTGAACTACACTACCCATAAGTGTTACATCTCCCATTATCTTTTCTTTCCTCTTCCTTTCTCTCTCTGAGGGTTGCACTCCAAAACCCTTAACTCTCTCTCTCTCTCTCCTCTTTCTTTTTTCTTCTTTTAGTGGTTCCCTCTTTTTCTCTCTCTCTCTTTCTTTTCTCCCCCTATATTAGTTTCTTCCTTTTTCCTTTACATCTCCTCTCATTCAAACCTCAATAACAAACAAATTATCTTATCTGGGACTCAAACTTATGTTTGTGGCATTTTGGGGAGTTTTTACTTCACCTTTTTAACTCACTAGCAGTGCTCCCATCCCTGGCTCTCCATTTTATCTAGTTCTTGTTCCACTAAATACAATAGTAATTTTTTAATTTGTCCCCCCATTTTTGTTTCCCTCTTATTCCTCTCATCATAACTCTTAGTCAACCAACACCTAAAAGCAAATCATTTTATTCTTGACTCAAATTTTTTCCTTATTTGCTATCTGTGGGTCAATACCCCCTTCTTTTTTCTTTTTTTTTTTTCTTTCTTTTTTTCTTTTTTTTGCCCCTTTATTACTTTTCCCCAATTCAGGCCCTCCATTACAGGCATTGTTTGTTATAATTCACAGTTCACCACAAGATTTTCTCAAGAAAGAGGGGAGAGGAGAGGAGAGGAAAAAAGGAGGGGAGGAATAATTTCCTTTTTTAAAAATTTTTATTTTATTTTATTTTTCTTTATTTCATTATTAATTTTTCTTAAAAAAACCAACTCTTTTCAATTTTTCATTTTTTTAACCTTTTATTCTTTATTAAATCTCATTAATACTAACAACAAAACCACCCTCAGATGCCATTAAGGAAGAGAAAATCGAATATCATGGATACAAAAGAAAGAGAGGTAACACAGCTAGATGAGGAAAAATCTATGGAGAAAAAATTTAATATATTGGAAACCTTGGAGCTAAATGACAGAGAATTCAAGATAGAAATCCTAAAAATCCTCCAAGATATACAAGAAAACACAGAAAGGCAATTTAGGGAGCTCAGAAAACAACTCAATGAACACAAAGAATATATGTCCAAGGAAATTGAAACTATAAAAACAAATCAAACAGAGATGAAAAACTCAATTCACGAGCTGAAAAACGAAGTAACAAGCTTAGCTAATAGAACAGGTCAGATAGAAGAGAGGATTAGTGAAATAGAAGACAAGCAACTTGAGGCACAACAGAGAGAAGAAGAAAGAGACTCAAAAATTTAAAAAAATGAGATAGCCCTACAAGAATTGTCTGACTCCATCAAAAAGAATAACATAAGAATAATAGGTATATCAGAGGGAGAAAAGAGAGAAAATGGAATGGAGAACATACTCAAACAAATAATAGATGAGAACTTCCCAAGCCTGTGGAAAGAACTAAAGCCTCAAGTTCAAGAAGCAAACAGAACTCCGAGTTTTCTTAACCCCAAAAAACCTACTCCAAGGGGTATCATAATGAAATTGGCACAAACCAACAGCAAAGAAAAAATTCTCAAGGCAGCCAGGGAAAAGAAGAATACAACATATAAAGGAAGGCCCATTAGATTATCATCAGATTTCTCAGCAGAAACTCTACAAGCTAGAAGAGAGTGGACCCCAATATTTAAAGTCCTGAAAGAGAGGAGCTTCCAGCCACAAACACTATACCCATCAAAGCTATCCTTCAAATATGAAGGAGAAATAAAAACATTCACAGATACAGAAAAGATGAGGAAATTTATCATCAGAAAACCCCCACTCCAGGAATTACTAAAGGGGGTTCTCCAATCAGATACAAAGAACAAAAAAAAAACAGAGCCACAAGTAAAAGCTCCAAGAAGAACACAATAAAACCAAATTTAAACTGTGACAACAACAAAAAGAAAGGGGGGGAGAAGATGGAGATTAACAGTAGCAAAGGACGATGGAGTGCAAAAGTACTCACAAAATAGTTCACTACAATGAAAAGGGTAGGAACCATTGAAAAAACCACCACAGAAGCACATGAGATAAAAAAAGATAGCAACAGAGGAAAGATGTATGGAATACAACCAAATAAAAACAAAAGATAGAAAAACGAAAGAGAAGAATCAAACAAGACACAAAACTAACAGAAAGCAATCTATAAAATGGCAATAGGGAACTCACAAGTGTCAATAATTACACTAAATGTAAACAGATTAAACTCACCAATAAAAAGGCACAGAGTAGCAGAATGGATTAAAAAAGAAAATCCAACTGTATGCTGCCTACAGGAAACTCATCTAAGTAACAAGGATAAAAACAAATTCGAAGTGAAAGGCTGGAAAACAATACTCCAAGTAAATAACATCCAAAAAAAAGCAGGCGTAGCAATACTCATATCTGATAATGCTGACTACAAGACAGCAAAAGTTCTCAGAGACAAAAATGGCCATTTCATAATGGCTAAGGGGACACTGAGTCAAGAAGACATAACAATTCTTAATATATATGCACCAAACCAAGGAGCACAAAAATATATAAGACACCTACTTATTGACCTTAAAACAAAAACTGACAAAAATACAATCATACTTGGAGACCTCAATACACCGCTGACGGCTCTAGATCGGTCATCCAAACAGAGAATCAACAAAGATATAATGGCCTTAAACAAAACACTAGAGCACCTGGATATGATAGACATCTACAGGACATTTCATCCCAAAGTGACTGAGTATACATTTTTCTCCAGTGTACATGGATCATCCTCAAGAATTGACCATATGTTGGGCCACAAAAACAACATCAGCAAATTCAGAAAAATCGAAGTTGTACCAAGCATATTTTCTGATCATAAAGCCTTGAAACTAGAATTCAACTGCAAAAAAGAGGGAAAAAAATCCCACAAAAATGTGGAAACTAAACAATATACTTTTAAAAAATGAATGGGTCAAAGAAGAAATAAGTGCAGAGATCAAAAGATATATACAGACTAATGAAAATGACAATACGACATATCAGAATCTATGGGATGCAGCAAAAGCAGTGATAAGAGGGAAGTTCATATCACTTCAGGCATATATGAACAAACAAGAGAGAGCCCAAGTAAACCACTTAACTTCCCACCTTAAGGAACTAGAAAAAGAAGAACAAAGACAACCCAAAACCAGCCAAAGAAAGGAGATAATAAAAATCAGAGCAGAAATAAATGAATTAGAGAACAGAAAAACTATAGAAAAAATTAGTAGAACAAGGAGCTGGTTCTTTGAAAAGATCAATAAAATTGACAAACCCTTGGCAAGACTTATCAAGGAAAAAAGAGAAGAAACTCATAAACAAAATCCAAAATGAAAGAGGAGAAATCACAGCGGACACCGTAGATATACAAAGAATTATTGTAGAATACTATGAAAAACTTTATGCCACTAAATTCAACAACCTAGAAGAAATGGATAAATTCCTAGAACAATACAACCTTCCTAGACTGAGTCAAGAAGAAGCAGAAAGCCTAAACAGACCTATTAGTAGAGAAGAAATAGAAAAAAAATTAAAAACCTCCCCAAAAATAAAAGTCCAGGCCCTGACAGCTATACCAGCAAATTTTATCAAACATTCAAAGAAGACTTGGTTCCTATTCTACTCAAAGTCTTCCAAAAAATTGAAGAAGAAGCAATACTTCCAAACACATTTTATGAGGCCAACATAACCCTCATACCAAAACCAGGCAAGGATGGCACAAAAAAAGAAAACTACAGACCAATATCTCTAATGAATACAGATGCTAAAATACTAAACAAAATACTAGCAAATCGAATACAACAACATATTAAAAAAAAATACATCATGATCAAGTGGGATTCATCCCAGAATCTCAAGGATGGTTCAACATACGTAAAACGGTTAATGTAGTACACCATATCAACAAAACAAAGAACAAAAACCACATGATCTTATCAATAGACTCAGAAAAGGCTTTTGATAAAATACAACACAATTTTATGTTTAAGACTCTCAACAAAATGGGTATAGAAGGAAAATATCTCAACATGATAAAGGCCATATATGATAAACCATCAGCTAACATCATATTAAATGGCACTAAACTGAAGGTTTTCCCCCTTAAATCAGGAACAAGACAGGGTTGTCCACTCTCTCCACTCTTATTTAATGTGGTACTAGAGGTTCTAGCCACAGCAATCAGACAAGACAAAGAAATAAAAGGCATCCATATCGGAAAAGAAGAAGTAAAGCTATCACTTTTTGCAGATGATATGATCCTATACATCAAAAACCCCAAAGAATCCACAAAAAGACTACTAGAAACAATAAGCCAATACAGTAAGGTCGCAGGATACAAAATTAACATACAGAAGTCAATAGCCTTTCTATATGCCAACAATGAAACAATTGAGAACGAACTCAAAAGAATAATCCCCTTCACGATTGCAACAAAAAAAATAAAATACTTAGGAATAAACATAACAAAGAATGTAAAGGACTTATATAATGAAAACTATAAACCATTGTTAAGGGAAATCAAAAAAGATATAATGAGATGGAAGAATATACCTTGTTCTTGGCTAGGAAGAATAAATATAATCAAGATAGCTATATTACCCAAAGCAATATACAAATTTAATGCAATTCCCATCAAACTTCCAATGACATTTTTTAAAGAAATAGAGCAAAAAATCATCAGATTTATATGGAACTATAAAAAAAACCCTGAATAGCCAAAGCAATCCTAAAGAAAAAGAATGAAGTTGGGGGCATTACAATACCTGACTTCAAACTCTATTATAGGGCCACGACAATCAAAACAGCATAGGCCTGACCAGGTGGTGGCGCAGTGGATAAAGCATCGGACTGGGATGCGGAAGGACCCAGGTTCGAGACCCCGAGGTCGCCAGCTTGAGCGCGGGCTCATCTGGCTTGAGCAAAGAGCTCACCAGCTTAGACCCAAGGTCGCTGGCTCCAGCAGGGGGTTACTCAGTCTGCTGAAGGCCCACGGTCAAGGCACATGTGAGAAAGCAATCAATGAACAACTAAGAAGTCGCAACACGCAACGAGAAACCGATGATTGATGCTTCTCATCTCTTTCCATTCCTGTCTGTCTGTCCCTGTCTATCTCTGCCTCTGTAAAAAAAAAAAAAAAAAAACCAGCATGGTATTGGCAGAAAAATAGACACTCAGACCAATGGAACAGAATAGAAAGTCCAGAAATAAAACCACATATACATAGTCAAATAATTTTTGATAAAGGGGCCAACAAAACACAATGGAGAAAAGAAAGCCTCTTCAATAAATGGTGCTGGGAAAACTGGAAAGCCACATGCAAAAGAATGAAACTGGACTACAGTTTGTCCCCTGTACTAAAATTAACTCAAAATGGATCAAAGATCTAAACATAAGACCTGAAACAATTAAGTACATAGAAGAAGACATAGGTACTCAACTCATGGACCTGGGTTTTAAAGAGCATTTTATGAATTTGACTCCAAAGGCAAGAGAAGTGAAGAAAAAAATTAATGAATGGGACTACATCAGACTAAGAAGTTTTTGCTCAGCAAGAGAAACTGATAACAAAATAAACAGATAGCCAACTAAATGGGAAATGATATTTTCAAACAACAGCTCAGATAAGGGCCTAATATCCAAAATATACAAAGAACTCATAAAACTCAACAACAAACAAACAAACAATCCAATAAAAAAATGGGAAGAGGATATGAATAGACACTTCTCCCAGGAAGAAATACAAATGGCCAACAGATATATGAAAAGATGCTCATCTTCTTTAGCTATTAGAGAAATGCAAATCAAAACTGCAATGAGATACCACCTCACACCTGTTCAATTAACTATTATTAGCAAGACAGGAAATAGCAAATGTTGGAGAGGCTGTGGAGAAAAAGGAACCCTCATCCACTGTTGGTGGGAGTGTAAAGTAGTACAACCATTATGGAAGAAAGTATAGTGGTTCCTCAAAAAACTGAAAATAGAACTACCTTATGACCCAGCAATCCCTCTACTGGGTATATACCCCAAAAACTCAGAAACATTGATACGTAAAGACACATGCAACCCCATGTTTATTGCAGCATTGTTCACAGTGGCCAGGACACGGAAACAACCAAAAAGCCCGTCAATAGATGACTGGATAAAGAAGATGTGGCACATATACACTATGGAATACTACTCAGCCATAAGAAATGATGACATCGGAACATTTACAGCAAAATGGTGGGATCTTGATAACATGATACGAAGCGAAATGAGTAAATCAGAAAAAACCAGGAACTGCATTATTCCATACGTAGTTGGGACATAAAAGTGAAACTAAGAGACATTGATAAGAGTGTGGTGGTTACGGGGGGGGAGGGGGGAAAGGGAGAGGGAAAGGGGGAGGGGGAGGGGCACAAAGAAAACTAGATAGAAGGTGACAGAGGACAATCTGACTTTGGGTGATGGGTATGCAACATAATTGAATGACAAGATAACCTGGACTTGTTATCTTTGAATATATGTATCCTGATTTATTGATGTCACCCCATTAAAAAAATAAAATTATTAAAAAAAAATCAGAGGCATTTTATACACCAACAATGAACTGTCTGAAAGAGAAATTAAGAAAACAATCCCCTTGGCCAACACCCTTTGCTGGTCTCAGCCCACCTGCACCCAGGTGTTTTTAAAATAAACTTTCCTTTAGAAAAAAAAAAAAAAGAAAGAAAGAAAACAATCCCCTTTACTATTGCAACAAAAAAATAAAGTACCTAGGAGTAAATTCAACCAAGGAGGTTAAAGACTTGTACTTAAAAAATTATAAAACATTGAAAAAAGAAATCAAGGAAGATACAAACAAATGGAAGCATATACTATGTTCATAGACAGGAAGAATAAACATCATTAAAATGTCTATATTATCCAAAGCAATTTATAAATTCAATGCAATTCCTATTAAAATACCAATGACCTACTTCAAAGATATAGAACACATATTCCAAAAATTTATATGGAACCAAAAAAGAACAACAATAACCTTAGCAATCTGGAAAAAGAAGAATAAAGTGAGTAGCATCACACTTCCTGATATCAAGTTATACTACAAGGCCACCATACTCAAAATAGCTTGGTACTGGCATAAGAACAGGCATACAGAACAATGGAACAGTACAAAGAATCCAGAAATAAACCTACACCTTTATGGACAATTGATATCTGACAAAGGAGGTTAAGAGCATACAATGGAGTAAAGATAGTGTCTTTAAAAAATGGTGTTGGGAAAATTGGACAGCTACCTGCAAAAAAATGAAACTAGACCATCAACTTACACCATTCACAAAAATTAACTCAAAATGGATAAAAGACTTAAATGTAGGCCGTGAAACCATAAGCATCTTAGAAGAAAACACAGGCAGTAAGCTCTCCGACATCTCTCGCAGCAATATATTTGCTGGTTTATCTCTACGGGCAAGTGAAATAAAGGACAGGAAGAACAAATAGGACTGTATCAAACTAAAAAACTTTTGCACAGCTAAAGACAATATGAAAAAAATAAAAAGATAAACCACACAATGAGAGAACATATTCAACAATACATCTGATAAAGGGTTAATAACCAAAATTTATAAAGAACTTGTAAAACTCAACACCAGGAAGACAAACAATCCAATCAAAAAATGGGTAAAAGAAATGAATAAACACTTCTGCAAAGAGGACATACAGATGGCCAGTAGGCAAATGAAAAAATGTTCAACATCACTAATCATTAGAGAAATGCAAATTAAAACCACAATGAGATATCACCTCACACCAGTCAGAATGGCGTTTATTAACAAAACAACACATAATAAATACTGGCGAGGATGTGAAGAAAAGGGAACCCTCCTGCACTGCTGGTGGGAATGCAGACTGGTACAGCCACTGTGGAAAACAGTATGGAGATTCCTCAAAAAATTAAAAATGGAACTGCCTTTTGACCCAGCCATCCCAAGATATTTTAGGAATATATCTGAAGAACACCACATCACTGATCCAAAAGTTGAAATGCATCCCCATATTTATGGCAGCATTGTTTACAATAGCCAAGATCTGAAAACAGCCCAAGTGTCTGTCAGTGTACGAGTGGAATAAAAAGCAGTGGTACATATACACAATGGAATACTATGGGGCCATGAAAAAGAAGGAAACCTTACCTTTTGTGACAACATGGGTGGACCCGGAAACTATTATGTTAAATGAAATAAGCCAGGCAGAGAAGGAAAAATATCATATGACCTCACTCATTTGAGGAACCCAATGAATAATGTGAACTGAGGAACAGAATAGAGGCAGAGGAGGGATCAAAGGGACCAGAGGGAAAGCGGACAGAGGGAAAGGGGATGAAAGGATGGGATCAGAGAAGGGAAGTGCTTTTCCCTGTGTGTTTTCTCATCAGCCAGTACAAAACTTGATTAAAAGAATGGCCCACCATTTTTTGGCTCCACTGTTTCTTTACCATCTGCCTGAATCCAATGAGGATCTGCATGTGAATGGTTACGATGGCAGCGACTACTGGCCGTACAAGCACCCACAGACAAAAAAGATTATAAGACATTTTAAAAATTAAAAATAAATCACTGTAATCCATATCTATGATGCTTTCTATATTCATAAATAATGATAAAAACATTTGATAAGATACAAAGCATTGTACGTATCAACTGCTACTGAAAAGTGAATCAGTGACTATGCAAAATATGCACTGGCTTCTTGGCACTCTGCAAATATTGCTTCACTTCATATTACTGAGTGTTAATCACCACAGATTTATATTCTACAAAATGTAAAAAATTATGATCATATATGATTTTCAAAACATTTCAAGTTATATTTCAAAGCTATGATATATAATCCTAACTTGTTGAAAAATCAGAAAATTTTCAAGATCCATGTGCCAAAGTGAGATACAAATTTAACAGGAAACCATTCCTAACTTAACTTCATTAACAGTATCTTAAAATCCTGTCAGTCTGACTATTCTCAACTTGATAATGTCAATTACCACAATCCATAAGATAAGGGTTTTTTTTTGTTTTTGACAGAAACAAGAGAGAGGAACAGAAAGGTACAGATAGGAAAGGGAGAGAGATGTGAAGCATCAATTCTTTGTTGTGGCACCCTGGTTGTTCATTGATTGCTTTCTCATATATGCCTTGATCAGGGGACTACAACAGAGCAAGTGACCCCTTTCTCAGGCCAGCGATCATGGGATCATGTCTATGATCCCACACTCAAGCCAGCAACCTCATGCTGCAAGCTGGTGAGCCCGCACTCGAGCCGAATGAGCCCGCGCTCAAGCCGGCGACCTCAGGGTTTCAAACCTGGCTGATCTGCATCCCAGGCCAATGCTCTAACCACAGGGCCACCGCCAGGTCAGGCCCAAAAGATAAGATCTTAAAGTTAAAAGTTTCTCAATCTTTCCTGGCTTCCAAATTTTCCCAATTATATTTTTATGAAACTGTTGATAGTCACAGCTTACTATTCACAAAAATTAGTATATCAAGATTCAGAAAACCCAAACTATCCTCCCAATGCTCACTCTGATTTGAAACCAGAACTATAAGAAATCACCCATCTAATCTTGAACCCTCTATGACTTGGACTGGGGAACTTTGGTTAAAAGCCCTGAGTAAATGTCTCTTGGATGCAAACACCAAGAAAGTGTGTGTGGGTGACCTTTGTGCAGGCACAAAGGAATGTGTAAAGCCAGTAGCCACGGCCACCATCACAGCCACCTGGCCCATGCAGGTTCGCATTAGATTCAGATGGTAATGAAACAACAGAGCCAAGAACTGGTGGGCCATTACCTTTAATCCTAGCTTGCACCCAGAGGGCAAGAAATACACACAGTGGGAAAACACTTTCCTTTCCATTCAGAGCTTCAAAAGCCACTGACTTATCCGAGTTTGCTAGAATCAAAAGTTTCTAGCTCACCAGCCTTTTTCACCATCCCCTTCTATCTGCACAAACTCTGCATAAACTGGCTTTTCCTTCAGCATTCCGCCATCTTGGCTGCTTCTCTCCTCCACGTGGCCTTTCTCTGCTCTCCCTCCATGGGCTCTTCCTAGAACATAATCACTCTTCCCAGGAACAACGTGATTTCTCCTTTTAAAACCTTTATGTGCAAAAGTGTGCAAAAGCCCTCCCCCAACACACATTAATATAATCACGCCCATCCCAAGCAAGAAGGGCAACTAATATTATCACCTGGGCGACAGGCTTCTATTTGGGCAGTGCCATCTTTAACAAAGTGGGCATAATATATTTTATCAGCCCAACAGAATGCATGTGAATGGGCTTTAGAAAATTAACCTAGAGGTTCTGGATTGCCCCTTCCTTTGTGCTTGTTAATTAGCAAAAGAAAAAGAATATTCTGATCATTTTAGCCCTTTCTCCACGTCAGCAAAATGGCCATTAATCATTCTTCCCCTTGTCACCTGATCTCCTTCCCTTGTAATCCTGTTACCTCTGTTCTGCTTCTGATAATAAAAGCTAAGGGAGAAGGAGATTCAGGTCTCTCTTTTGCTTCCCTTTGGCAGGCCTCCCTCTCTCTTCCTCTTGACATAAGTTTATGTCTTGAGCAGGTTTTTTCTTTGAGTAGGTTTTTTCCACACGACACTGGTAGTTCCCAGCAGGCTGGAGAACTTCCTCCTACTTCAGGCAAGCTGAAGTTTCCAAGGCAGTAGGTAAAAATCTCTTAACACTGAAAAAATGGCTAAATGTTCAGATAACTTCTAAGATAAATGAGAAAACTAATAACAAGATTGTATGGCCACAGGCCACCATCATGGCCATTCACATGGAGGTTCTCATTGAATTCGGACAAATGGTAAAGAAATGGCAGAGTCGGAGGATGGTGGGCCATTACCTTTAATCCTAGCTCGCACCCAGCGGGCAAGAAAATACACACAGTGGGAGAACACTTCCCTTTCCATTCAGGACTCCCAAAGCCACTGGCTCATCCAAATATTCCTAGAATCAAAGGCCCCACCAGCCTTATTCACTTCTGTTCCCCATCTCCTTCTCTCTGCACAAACTGGCTTCTCCTTCAGCACTCCGCCATCTTGGCTGCCTCTCTTCTGCAATGCTGATGGTAGGATCTGAGAGACAGCACCTCTGTTCTGCCCCATTTTATAGTGTAGAAATTAAATCCTTTAAGCCAATATACAAATAAGAAAGTATCTGATACAAAACCACTTACCTGAGTCATAAATGGGATTCCTCATAAGAGTGCACCACCTCCTATCATGCAACAGTTAAGGGTGTGGGGAAAAGCTTAGTTTTGAGAATATCTTAGTATTAGAAGGATGTTGAAAAGATCTTAGTATTAAAAGGGTGGGAAAGGCTTAGTCTTGAAACTAAGCCTTAGGCTATAAAGAGGTTGTGAGCTTACAGCCTATCTCCCACACCTAAAGCAAACTATAAGCGAGCAAACATATGTATCATATTTACAAATATATATATCATTATTTGACTAACAAAGATGTTAAATAATTTCACCTACTAAAAACACATGACCTAAAAATCTATTAGTTTTAATGGAAAACCTATTAGTTAATCTTAATTGAGCAACATGATATAGTACCTAGTTAATAAAATGAAAAGCGGGGATCAATTGCTACCTTGGAGCCTGACCAGGCAGTGGCACAGTGGAAAGAGCATCTGCCTAGGATACTGAGGACCCAGATTCAAAACTCTGAGGTTGCCAGCTTGAGCACGAGCTCACCAGCTTGAGCACAGGATTGCTAGCTTGAGCGTAGGATCATAGACATGACCTCATGGTCGCTGGCTTGAGCCCAAGGTCACTAGTTTGAGCAAGGGGTCACTAGCTTAACTGGAGCCTCCCTGATCAAGGCACATATAAGAAGCAATCAATGAACAACTAAGGTGCTGCAACAAAGAACTGATACTTCTCAACTCTCTCCCTTCCTGTCTATCTATTCCTACCTGTCCCTCTCTCTGTCTCTCTCACTTAAAAAAAGATTGCTACCTTGGACAAATGAGGTAAAAATTAAAATGATATTTCCAAACTAACATTACAGAAACTCAGCAAATGTTTAAGATTATTACAACTTGAATCATCCCACAATAAACAGAACACCTTATATACATAGATGACAATGTAATTTCTCTTTTTATCCTTATAATTCAAAGGGCAGATCATTTTGCCATTCTCTAAAGCAGGGTTAGTCAACCTTTTTACACCTACTGCCCACTTTTGTATCTCTGTTAGTAGTAAAATTTTCTAACCGCCCACCGGTTCCACAGTAATGGTGATTTATAAAGTAGGGAAATAACTTTACTTTATAAAATTTATAAAGCAGAGTTACAGCAAGTTAAAGCATATAATAATCATTACTTGGCCCTGGCCAGTTGGCTCAGCGGTAGAGCATCGGCCTGGCGTGCAGGAGACCCGGGTTCGATTCCCGGCCAGGGCACATAGGAGAAGCGCCTATTTGCTTCTCCACCCACCCTCCTTCCTCTCTGTCTCTCTCTTCCCCTCCCACAGCCAAGGCTCCATTGGAGCAAAGATGGCCCGGGCGCTGGGGATGGCTCTGTGGCCTCTGCCCCAGGCGCTAGAGTGGCTCTGGTCGTGGCAGAGCAATGCCCCAGAGGGGCAGAGCATCGCCCCCTGGTGGGCAGAGCATCGCCCCTGGTGGGCGTGCCGGGTGGATCCCGGTCGGGCGCATGCAGGAGTCTGTCTGACTGTCTCTCCCCGTTTCCAGTTTCAGAAAAATACAAAAAAAAAATGATAATAATCATTACTTACCAAGTACTTTATGTCGGATTTTCACTGAGATTGGCAGAATATAAAACAACTTACTATAGTTAAATCTATCTTTTTATTTATACTTTGGTTGTTCCACTACCACCCACCATGAAAGCTGGAATGCCCACTAGTGGGTGGTAGGGACCAGGTTAACTACCACTGCTCTAAAGAGTCCACACTTAATTCATAAAATTATATGGAAAGGGATTAATAAATTCCTTAAGAACAAAACTTGTTTTTAAAAATTAGCTGAGTTTTATAATAAAAATGTTTTAACAAAGTGACTGATCAGAATTTAAAAGATAGTTAAGTGATCAGAGGCAAAAGTTGTCAATAATGCAGGAAATGATGCCTTAAAAAAATATAAATATTGGACGTCATGGAAATGGCGCCGTGAGCAGCGCGTCCGACAGCTCTCCCCTAAATCACAACAAATTTATCAACTAGAAACAGAAAAATTTATCCTCGGAGCATTCCGGAGTTCCACACAAACTGATAGCGAAAGGACTGTTATCACTTGAATCTGAGAGACGAGGGTGTGGAGGAATCTACCACAGGGACGTTCTTTCAAACCGCAAGGAAGTGTGCCTGTGGTGAGTCAGCCCATATACTTGGGAACCGCGAGCTGCCGCGAGCGGCCGACGCGAGCCGCCACCTCGAGCCACCGGGAGCCCCCGCGAGCCGCCGCCACGAGCGGAGCGGACGCCGCGAACCGCCGCCGCGAGCGGCCGCCACGAGCCGCCGCCGCGAGCCACCGCGAGCAGCTGCACGAGCCCGGTCCGGTTGAGCACCGCTGACGTTCCCAGCGGCCCGCACACTGCGAGTGGGGGTCGCTGGCCACCGGTGCCTGGAGCGCCCCATTCGCGCGCGTGCCTTGGGCATTCCACGCGCCCAGGGCGCCCTGCTGGCCCGCACACACAGGGGGCTCCATTATCCTGCGCCTGGTGCGGTCCAGCCGCCAGCGGCGGGGCGAGCGGGAGAGGCTTGGGAGATTCTCTCCGTGGGCGGGGCACCTCACCCAGCCATTCAAGCTAACAATCAAGCATTGGGGGAGGGGCGCGCGCAGGCAGCCTAAAATACCTTCGGAAGCACAGCTGCGACCCAATCACTGAAATTAGCTTAACCCATGAAATCTGCGTACCCTCGGTTCTAATTGATAAGATCTCTCTCAATTCAGCGTTCCAAGACAAGAGGCGTGATATTTTTTAGTGCCTCTCGCTAAAGGGGCGGGGGCAACTTCTGATTAATAGAGCCTCAATATTTAGGGATAAACGCTAACAAGAAGGACTTGGCAGATAATAAGGTCTATACTACACTAGTCATAAGCAGAGACTAGTGCCTCTTCTTCCCTGCAAAAACAGGCTACAAAGTGTGGAAAGCCTGGGTTGAGAGGTCCAACTAAATGATAGGCGCTGAACAGTCACCTTGACAACAATTGACTCCCACCCCCGCCTGATTACACTGGAGGCCCTGACTGTCAGAGCCTTTCCCAAAGCCTTGCACTGAGTGGGGATAGAGTGGGGATTTCCCAGCTCTTTGAGCCTCTTACTCCCCAGGCAGAAGCAGTTGCAGCCTTATAGCTGGATCACCAGGCTACTAATTCAGAAAGGGGGGACTAGGAGAGAGAATCCAGGAAAGCAAACTCTCTCATCGTTGGACCCTGCAAACGCCAACAAGCCTTTACTTCCAGCAAGACTAAAGCCAATTATATGACATTGCCATAGAATCCCATCAACTGCAAATCCCTACCTAAGAGTGACACAGGGGCAGAGCCTGGGGTACAGAGTCACCGACCAGGAAGAGGGAGAGAAAAGAAAAAGGAAGAAGTTAACCTCTCAAAATCAAGAAAAACGCACAGACTTTACAACTTGATCCACTATTTTTGTTGTTGTTCTTGTTGTTGTTGTTTGTTTCTTCTATCTTTTTGCCTTTATTTTCTCCACCTCGGTCCTTCTATTCTCTGCCCATCTTATGCTTCCCCTTTCTTGAACTACACTACCCATGAGTGTTGCATTTTATTTTTCTTCTTCATCCTCACCCTCCTTTAAGGTTATACTCCAAAACACTTAACTCTCACTCTCTCCTCTTTTGTTTTTTGTTTTTTTTTGTCTTGCTTTATTTTGTTTTTTTCTCTTCCTATTTTATTTCTTCCTTCGTTTTTCTCTTTTTCTTATTTTTTCCTTTTTTTTTTTTTTTTTTTTTTTTTCATTTTTCTGAAGCTGGAAACAGGGAGAGACAGCCAAACAGACTCCCGCATGCGCCCGACCGGGATCCACCTGGCAGGCCCACCATGGGGCGACGCTCTGCCCACCAGGGGGCGATGCTCTGCCCATCCTGGGCATCGCCATGTTGCGACCAGAGCCACTCTAGCACCTGGGGCAGAGGCCACAGAGCCATCCCCAGTGCCCGGGCCATCTTTGCTCCAATGGAGCCTTGGCTGCGGGAGGGGAAGAGAGAGACAGAGAGGGAAAGCGTGGCGGAGGGGTGGAGAAGCAAATGGGCGCTTCTCCTGTGTGCCCTGGCCGGAATCGAACCCGGGTCCTCCGCACGCTGGGCCGACGCTCTACCGCTGAGCCAACCGGCCAGGGCCTTCCTTTCTATTCGTTTTTTCTTTTCTCATTTTACTTTCCTCCCATATAATCCTCAATCACGAACAAATTAGTTAATTTGGGACTCAAGGCTTTTTTTTGGCTTTATTTGTCTTTTATGCTTTTGTTTTTATTTTTTTTTCTTGTTTGTTTATTTTTGTAGCATTTTGGGTCCTCCCAACCCAAGGTCTCCATTGTATTTAGTCTTCGCTCCACTTAATACAACAGATTTTTACTTATTATTTTTATTTTTTCTTCTTTATTATTCTTTTTTGGTCCTTTTTTCTGGTTCCCTCTTATCCCTCTCATTATATCTCTTAGTTGACCATCACATACAAGCAAATCATCTTATGCTTGTCTAAGATTTTCTTCCTTTTTTTTTTTTTTTTTTTTTTTTTTTGCATTTAGTAGGTCCCTACTCCCTTTTTTTTGCCCCTTGAACTCTTCACCCCAAATCAGGCCCTCCATTATAGGCACGATATTTCCCTGAGGAGGGGAGAGGAGGGAAAGAGAAGAGAGAAAAAAAGGGGGAAATAATAAATTATTACTGTTTTTTTTTGTGGGGTGTTTTACCTTTTTTTTTTTTTACTTTTTACTCTTTATTAATTCTAATTAGTTCTATCAATAAGACCACCCTCAGATGCCGATAAGAAAGAGGAAATCGAATATTATGGATACAAAAGAAAGAGAGCTAACACAAATAGATGTGGAAAAATCTATGGAGAAAAGACTTAACATATTGGAAGCCTTGGAGCTAAATGACAGAGAATTTAAAATAGAAATCTTAAAAATACTCAGAGATATACAAGAAAACACAGAAAGGCAATATAGGGAGATCAGAAAACAACTCAATGAACACAAAGAATATATTACCAAGGAAATTGAAACTATAAAAACAAATCAAACAGAAATGAAAAACTCAATTCACGAGCTGAAAAACGAGGTAACAAGCTTAGCTAACAGAACAGCCCAGATTGAAGATAGGATTAGTGAAATAGAAGACAAACAACTTGAGGCACAACAGAGAGAAGAAGAAAGAGACTCAAAAATAATAAAAAACGAGAAAGCCCTACAGGAATTGTCTGACTCCATCAGAAAGACTAACATAAGAATAATAGGTATATCAGAGGGAGAAGAGAAAGAAAATGGAATGGAGAATATACTCAAACAAATAATAGACGAGAACTTCCCAAGCCTGTGGAAGGAACTAAAGCCTCAAATTCAAGAAGCAAACAGAACACCAAGTTTTCTTAACCCCAACAAACCCACTCCAAGGCACATCATAATAAAGATGACACAAACCAATGACAAAAAAAAAATTCTCAAGGCAGCCAGGGAAAAGAAGAGTACAACATATAAAGGAAGGCCTATTAGATTATCATCAGATTTCTCAGCAGAAACTCTACAAGCTAGAAGAGAGTGGACCCCAATATTTAAAGCCCTGAAAGAGAGGAACTTTCAGCCAAGAATACTATACCCATCAAAGCTATCCTTCAAGTATGAAGGAGATATAAAAACATTCACAAATACAGAAAAGATGAGAGAATTTATCAACAGAAAGCCCCCACTCCAGGAAATACTAAAGGGGGTTTTCCAACCAGATTCAAAGAACAAAAGAAAACAACACCACAAGTAACAGCTCCACCAAGAACACAATAAAACCAAACTTAAACTGTGACAACAAAGGAAAAAAAGGGGGGAGAGGATGGAGATTAACAGTAGCAAAGGATGATGAAGTGCAGAAATACTTATAAGATAGGGTACTACAATGAATATGGTAGGTACCCTTTTCATTACTTAATGGTAACCACCCTTAAAAAAACCACCACAAAAACACTTGACTTAAAAAAAGTAGCAACAGAGGAAAGAAGTATGGAACACAAACAAACAAAAACAAATGATAGAAAAACAAAAAAGAAGAATCAAACTAGATACAAAACTAACAGAAAGCAATTTATAAAACGGCAGTAGGGAACCCACAAGTGTCAATAATTACACTAAATGTAAATGGATTAAACTTACCAATAAAAAGACACAGAGTAGCAGAATGGATTAAAA
This sequence comes from Saccopteryx bilineata, assembly GCF_036850765.1. Lineage (NCBI taxonomy): Eukaryota > Metazoa > Chordata > Mammalia > Chiroptera > Emballonuridae > Saccopteryx > Saccopteryx bilineata. The sequence continues at coordinate 79,061,601 of NC_089490.1, forward strand.
AAGAAAATCCAACTATATGCTGCCTACAAGAAACACATCTAAGCAACAAGGATAAAAACAAATTTAAAGTGAAAGGCTGGAAAACAATACTCCAAGCAAACAACACCCAAAAAAAAGCAGGCGTAGCAATACTCATATCTAATAATGCTGACTACAAGACAGAAAAAGTACTCAGAGACAAAAATGGTCATTTCATAATGATTAAGGGGAAGTTGAATCAAGAAGACATAACAATCCTTAATATATATGCACCAAACCAAGGAGCACCAAAATATATAAGACAGCTACTTATTGACCTTAAAACAAAAACTAACAAAAATACAATCATACTTGGAGACCTCAATCCACCGCTGACGGCTCTAGATCGGTCATCCAAACAGAGAATCAATAAAGATATAGTGGCCTTAAACGAAATACTAGAACACCTGGATATAATAGACATCTACAGGACACTTCATCCCAAAGCGACAGAGTATACATTTTTCTCTAGTGTACATGGAACATTCTCAAGAATTGACCATATGTTGGGCCACAAAGACAATATCAGCAAATTTAGAAAAATTGAAATTGTACCAAGCATATTTTCTGATCATAAAGCCTTGAAACTAGAATTCAACTGCAAAAAAGAGGGGGAAAAACCCACAAAAATGTGGAAACTAAACAACATACTTCTAAAAAATGAATGGGTCAAAGAAGAAATAAGCGCAGAAATCAAAAGATATATACAGACAAATGAAAATGAAAATACGACATATCAAAATCTCTGGGATGCAGCAAAAGCAGTAATAAGAGGAAACTTCATATCACTTCAGGCCTATATGAACAAACAAGAGAGAGCCGAAGTAAACCACTTAACTTCACACCTTAAGGAACTAGAAAAAGAAGAACAAAGACAACCCAAAACCAGCCGAAGAAAGGAAATAATAAAAATCAGAGCAGAAATAAATGAAATAGAGAACAGAAAAACTATAGAAAAAATCAATAAAACAAGGAGCTGGTTCTTTGAAAAGATCAACAAAATTGACAAACCCTTGGCAAGACTCACCAAGAAAAAAAGACACAGGACTCAAATAAATAAAATCCAAAATGAAAGAGGACAGATCACCACAGACATCATAGAAATACAAAGAATTATTGTAGAATACTATGAAAAATTATATGCCACCAAATACAACAATCTAAAAGAAATGGATAAATTCCTAGAACAATACAACCTTCCTAGACTGAGTCATGAAGAAGCAGAAAGCCTAAACAGACCAATCAGCAGGGAGGAAATAGAAAAAACTATTAAAAATCTCCCCAAAAATAAAAGTCCAGGCCCAGACGGTTATACTAGTGAATTCTATCAAACATTCAAAGAAGACTTGGTTCCTATTCTACTCAAAGTCTTCCAAAAAATTGAAGAAGAAGCAATACTTCCAAACACATTTTATGAGGCCAACATAACCCTCATACCAAAACCTGGCAAGGATGGCACAAAGAAAGAAAGCTACAGACCAATATCTCTAATGAATACAGATGCTAAAATACTAAACAAAATACTGGCAAACCGAATACAACAACATATTAAAAAAATAATACATCATGATCAAGTGGGATTCATCCCAGAATCTCAAGGATGGTTCAACATACGCAAAACGGTTAACGTAATACACCATATCAACAAAACAAAGAACAAAAACCACATGATCTTATCAATAGATGCAGAAAAGGCTTTTGATAAAATACAACACAATTTTATGTTTAAGACTCTCAACAAAATGGGTATAGAAGGAAAATATCTCAACATGATAAAGGCCATATATGATAAACCATCAGCCAACATCCTATTAAACGGCATAAAACTGAGGACTTTCTACCTTAAATCAGGAACAAGACAGGGTTGTCCACTCTCTCCACTCTTATTCAACGTGGTGCTAGAAGTTCTGGCCAGAGCAATCAGACAAGACAAAGAAATAAAAGGCATCCATATCGGAAAAGAAGAAGTAAAGTCTACGGCCATACCACCCTGAACGCGCCCGATCTCGTCTGAAGAAGTAAAGCTATCACTTTTTGCTGATGATATGATCCTATACATCGAAAACCTGAAGGACTCCACAAAAAGATTATTAGAAACAATAAACCAATACAGTAAGGTCGCAGGATACAAAATTAACATACAAAAGTCCATAGCCTTTCTATATGCCAACAATGAAATATTAGAAAACGAACTCAAAAAAATAATCCCCTTCACGATTGCAACAAAAAAAATAAAATACCTAGGAATAAACATAACAAAGAACATAAAGGACCTATATAATGAAAATTACAAAGCATTGTTAAGGGAAATCGAAAAAGATACAATGAGATGGAAAAATATTCCTTGTTCTTGGATAGGAAGAATAAATATAATCAAAATGACCATATTACCCAAAGCAATATACAAATTTAATGCAATTCCCATCAAAATCCCTATGAGATTTTTTAAAGAAATGGAACAAAAAATCATCAGATTTATATGGAACTATAAAAAACCCCAAATAGCCAAAACAATCCTAAGGAAAAAGAATGAAGCTGGGGGCATTACAATACCTGACTTTAAACTATATTATAGGGCCACGATAATCAAAACAGCATCGTATTGGCAAAAAAATAGACACTCAGACCAATGGAACAGAATAGAAAGCCCAGAAATAAAACCACATATATATGGTCAAATAATCTTTGATAAAGGGGCCAACAACACACAATGGAGAAAAGAAAGCCTCTTCAACAAAGGGTGTTGGGAAAACTGGAAAGCCACATGCAAAAGAATGAAACTCGACTACAGCCTGTCCCCGTGTACTAAAATTAATTCAAAATGGATCAAAGACCTAAATATAAGACCTGAAACAATAAAGTACATAGAAGAAGACATAGGTACTAAAATCATGGACCTGGGTTTTAAAGAACATTTTATGAACTTGACTCCAATGGCAAGAGAAGTGAAGGCAAAGATAAATGAATGGGACTACATCAGAATTAAAAGTTTTTGCTCAGCAAGAGAAACTGATATCAAAATAAACAGACAGCCAACTATATGGGAACTGATATTTTCAAACGACAGCTCAGATAAGGGCCTAATATCCAAAATTTACAAAGAACTCATAAAACTCAACAACAAACAAACAAGCAATCCAATAAAAAAATGGGAAGAGGACATGAACAGACACTTCTCCCAGGAAGAGATACAAATGGCCAACAGATATATGAAAAGATGCTCAGCTTCATTAGTTATTAGAGAAATGCAAATCAAAACTACAATGAGATACCACCTCACTCCTGTTAGATTAGCTATTATCAACAAGACGGGTAATAGCAAATGTTGGAGAGGCTGTGGAGAAAAAGGAACCCTCATTCACTGTTGGTGGGACTGTAAAGTAGTACAACCATTATGGAGGAAAGTATGGTGGTTCCTCAAAAAACTGCAAATAGAACTACCTTATGACCCAGCAATCCCTCTACTGGGTATATACCCCAAAACCTCAGAAACATTGAGACGTGAAGACACATGTAGCCCCATGTTCATTGCAGCACTGTTCACAGTGGCCAAGACATGGAAACAACCAAAAAGCCCTTCAATAGAAGACTGGATAAAGAAGATGTGGCACATATACACTATGGAATACTACTCAGCCATAAGAAATGATGACATCAGATCATTTACAGCAAAATGGTGGGATCTTGATAACATTATAAGGAGTGAAATAAGTAAATCAGAAAAAAACAAGAACTACATGATTCCATACATTGGTGGAACATAAAAATGAGACTAAGAGACATGGACAAGAGTGTGGTGGTTACCAAGGGTGGGGGGGGAGGGAGGACATCGGAGGGAGGGAGGGAGAGAGTTAGGGGGAGGGGGAGGGGCACAGAGAACTAGATGGAGGGTGACGGAGGACAATCTGACTTTGGGCGAGGGGTTTGCAACATAATTTGATGACAAAATAACCTAGACATGTTTTCTTTGAATATATGTACCCTGATTTATTAATGTCATCCCATTACCATTAATAAAAATTTATTTAAAAAAAAAAAAAAGAAAATTAAGTCATAAACTGAAAAAAATATATATATATAAATATTAACAAGTGAGATAAAATAAATATATATGGGTATATATGTACATATATAAATAGATATGTGATATTCAAAGCAGTTAAGATTTCATAAAGGAAAAGCTAAAAGTAAAACAGTGATATTCTTTTCCATTCAGTTATATCTGTATAACTGGATAGGTAGAACACTAACATTAAGCATTAAATGCTTATAGACAAGCTACTCAGCACATACTTATTTTCTGATATCATCAGCAAATATATAGCAAATTCAACTTTTAACAAAAAGTATCAGACAACTGTAAATATAAATAATGGTAACCATATCTATACCTGATTTGATTTCTCTATTCATCATTATAAATGAGTAGAAAATCACATCCAGGGTCGATTCAGTAACTAACAGCATGAACCACACCAGAGCACATAAAGAACAACTTTGTATAATGTGAATGTTTACGCAGTAAAACTCACTTAAAACAGCACTGAAAAAAAAACACAATAATTTAGATTAGAATTTCACACAGACAGCAAGTTATCACTCCTAACTAATGTTCAAGAAGTGGTACATTTAACATAGTCCTGGAAGTCCTAGCCACAGCAATCAGACAAGAAGAAGAAATAAAAGGCATTCAAGTTGGAAAAGAAGAAGTAAAACTATCATTATTTGCAGATGATATGATATTGTATATAGAAAACCCTAAAGTCTCAGTCAAAAAACTACTGGACCTGATAAATAAATTCAGCAAAGTGGCAGGATATAAAATCAATACTCAGAAATCAGAAGCATTTTTATACACCAACAATGAACAGTCAGAAAGAGAAATTAAGGAAACAATCCCCTTCACAATTACAACCAAAAAAATAAAGTACCTAGGAGTAAACTTAACCAAGGAGACTAAAGACTTGTACTCGGAAAATTACAAAGCATTGATAAAAGAAATCAAGGAAGATACAAACAAGTGGAAGCATATACCGTGCTCATGGTTAGGAAGAATAAACATCATTAAAATGTCTATATTACCCAAAGCAATCTATAAATTCAATGCAATACCAATTAAAATACCAATGACATACTTCAAAGATATAGAACACATATTCCAAAAATTTATATGGAACCAAAAGAGGACACGAATAGCCTCAGCAATCTTAAAAAAGAAGAATAAAGTGGGAGGTATCACACTTCCTGATATCAAGTTATACTACAAGGCCGTTGTACTCAAAACAGCCTGGTACTGACATAAGAACAGGCGTATAGATCAATGGAACAGAACAGAGAACCCAGAAATAAACCCACAGTTCTATGGACAACTGATATTTGACAAAGGAGGTAAGGAAATACAATGGAGTAAAGACAGCCTCTTTAACAAATGGTGTTGGGAAAATTGGACAGCTATCTGCAAAAAAATGAAACTAGATCACCAGCTTACACCACTCACAAAAATAAACTCAAAATGGATAAAAGACTTAAATGTAGGCCGTGAAACCATAAGCATCTTAGAAGAAAACATAGGCAGTAAGCTATCTGACATCTCTCAGAGCAATATATTTGCTGATTTATCTCCACGGGGAAGTGAAATAAAAGACAGGATAAACAAATGGGACTATATCAAACTAAAAAGCTTTTGCACAGCTAAAGACAACAAGAACAGAATAAAAAGACAAACTACACAATGGGAGAACATATTTGACAATACGTCTGATAAGGGGTTAATAACCAAAATTTATAAAGAACTTGTAAAACTCAACACCAGGAAGACAAATAACCCAATCCAAAAATGGGCAAAAGAGATGAATAGACACTTCTCCAAAGAGGACATACAGATGGCCAATAGGCATATGAAAAAATGCTCAACATCACTAATCATTAGAGAAATGCAAATTAAAACCACAATGAGATATCACCTCACACCAGTCAGAATGGCGCTTATCAACAAAACAACACAGAATAAGTGCTGGCGAGGATGTGGAGAAAAGGGAACCCTCCTGCACTGCTGGTGGGAATGCAGACTGGTGCAGCCACTGTGGAAAACAGTATGGAGATTCCTCAAAAATCTGAAAATCGAACTGCCTTTTGACCCAGCTATCCCACTTTTAGGAATATACCCCAAGGACACCATAGAACGGCTCGAAAAGGAGAAATGCACCCACATGTTTGTGGCAGCATTGTTCACAATAGCGAAGATCTGGAAACAGCCCAAGTGTCCGTCAGAGGACGAGTGGATTAAAAAGCTTTGGTACATATATACTATGGAAGACTACTCAGCCATAAGAAATGATGACATCGGATCATTTACAATAACATGGATGGACCTTGACAACATTATACGAAGTGAAATAAGTAAATCAGAAAAAAAAAAAAAAAACTAAGATGAATCCATACATAGAAGGGACATAAAAATGAGACTCAGAGACATGAACAAGAATGTGATAGCAACAGGGGCAGGAGGTTGGGGGAGGGGGGGGTGAAGAAGGAGAGAGGGGTTAGGGGAGGGGAGGGGCACAAAGAAAACCAGATAGAAGATGACAGAAGACAATTTAACTTTGGGGGAGGGGTATACAGCACAATCAAATGTCAAAATAATCTAGAGATATTTTCTCTCAACATATGTACCCTGATTTATCAATGTCATTGCATTAAATTTAATAAAAAAAAAAAAGTGGTACATGTATGTGAAAAGCCAAAATTTAAATTACAAGATGCATAATTTCCCTTCTTCCAGGAGGTGGCACAAGAGGGGAAGAAAAAAGAAGGAAAAAAAAGTCAGTGAACACTCTTTCCTACACTGATTTCTTTTCTAAAGAAAAGAGAGTGTGTGAAGCAGACAGCAGAGGCAGAGATACTTATTCATACCTTCCCAAAAGGTTATCATACCTACTCTAAGAATTAAAGAATCTT